>NC_056731.1:489823315-489948315 GCF_019279795.1 Protopterus annectens
TTTTATTTATTGATTTTACTGCTAACAATTCTTCTGTCTTGTGCTTTGAAAACACAGTCAATCTGTGCCTGTGTGCATACATCAAGTTGTGCTGCTTGGCCATTTAGGTACTGTTTATACCAGCTAACATCGTATTACTTTAATTACATTTTCCTGTTAAAACTTAGTGTGACTCCTAGGGAGTTGCAACACTCCACCTCACTCTAGCTTCCTATATTTTACCACACTTGACAAACATACTATGGGCAGCAACTACTACTCTGCAGATATAGTAGCTGACCTTATAGCACGGATATGATGTAAATGTGGTCATCCATTCAAAATATGTAGCCTGTTGTATTATGCTGAAATCCTCTCACTAATATTCTATTATTTTGTTTGTTTTTTAACACTGCCTTCTAAATTGAGTACTACACTTGTTTTGTCAATGCACTAGATAGCAAGTTTACTTTTATATAACACCTTACACCTAGATAGTAATTATTCATAAGTATCATTTACCATGCTGAGTTTTTTTCAGATGTGATTGACTTTGCATCTTGCATGCACAGGTTGCATGGAGCACTGTACTTTATATGCAGCAGGGTCATCGTCATATTCAAATAACCCTACTGTTACATTAGTCTAATGCCGCTTTACTGTTTACTTCATTTTTAGCTAGAAGGATACTTGCTGTTGCACCTGTAAAATTACTTTTTGCACCTTATTGCACCCCTGGCTTCATCTTAGCAATTGAGGATCAGGTCCTTGGCAGTTAGTGCAGAGGATTAAGGTTCCACACTGTTAGTGAGCTGCTCCCTCTAACCAAATGCACAGTGCTGAATTCCTTCCATCTTCATTTGTCTGGTAAATGACTCTGAATAAGTTATTTAACCAGGCAGTGCTTCCAGACCACCCCTGAAAAGAGATGTGCATCCAGCAGACTTACCAATCAACAAATGCATAAAAGAAATCAGCTATGCTTAGCGAGCATAAAGTTTCTCCTGACTTTTGCATTTTTTCCTATTGCGACACTGTTTCCAAAGCAGGTCCATCTTATAGTTATGGTTCATACTTGAGAGTCTGGAGTGCTTTGGTAGCTTTTTTGTATGGAATGATATTCCTAACAGCTTCTTCCCATAGTGAACTGACAGCACATAGAATCTGCATCTGTGTCAGTTGTCCTTCACTTCATTGTAATCATGTGTCTAGTCCACATCATACTCATTCTCTGTGTCTAGTTTTTTTTAATTTTGTATCTTCTTCTTGCATATTTATTATTATTATTATTACTATTATTATTATTATTATTAAATTATTATTATTTTCCTACTGGCAATTCTGCCTTGTGTTTTGCAAGCAGAGTCACTCTGCCTGTGCATGTACTGATTGATTTGTGTTAGCTGTTCACCATTGGCTATCCAGCTCTACTCCTTCCCACCTCATTTCCTAGCTGCCCCATGCCCCTCCTACATTTAAACCAACTATTCTAGCTTATTCTCAGTGCAGCATCGTAAACATTTCATTTCTTTTAAAGTCCACACTACTGCATGCTAACCATAGGTCTCAACCTATTAAGAGGTCAGTGTGGAACACAGATCCTGGCAATGTGTGACAAACAGACAAAATGTGGAATGCCTTATTTTCACACTGTGTGAAAATGTACCATTTCCACGGGGCCAGGCTGAACTGGTCTTTTAAGCATAATGAGTATGTTGAAGTATATATCAACCTAGTATTAATACTGTACACGTAAAATTATTTTATAAAAAACACAGAGTGTAAGTGAAGATAAAAATTTATTGTATAATCAGAAAAACTCTGCAATAACTTAAATACTCAATCAATGACAGATCTTCCACTTACAATCAGAAAGCAAAAGCAGTAACTCTGCATAAGACTGAGCTCTCGTTACCTATGTACCCTTTCCACTGACTAATTACATTCCCCATGCTTTATTAAACAATACCGCTCAAGTGTTCTTCATTATGCCCATGTTCCTTGAAGTTCCACATTGAAATGGTCAGTCACACAGTCGATGTTAAAACAACTTTAACAGATATCCACAGTAAATAATACTGAATCATATTAATGCATAAAAATTACTTATTGTCAATATAAAGTAACTCATGTTTGCCATCCTATGAGTTCCTAGTTGAGGTTATTAGTAAACTGTTCTGCCCTTGTACAGACCTGTGGGGAATGAGAGCTCCAGCTGCAGCCCTGTAAACATAAAACACTTAAGCTGCCAGAATTCCACACCACTAAATGCACAGCAGAGAATTCTCCTACTCTGTACAACACCAATAAATTATAATACACAAAAGACTTAACTGATATTCATGGTAAGTAATAATATGCTAACATTTTTTATTATGTGAGCTCTTAGTTATTAGTGAACTGTTCTGCCTGTTCTGTGCAAACATAATAAAAAAAAAAGCTAGAATGTCCCTAACCCTCTAAAAAAATTGAGCAGCCAGACTTTGCCTATCCCCCTTCCAATTGCAATAGCGCAGCGGAGAACCCCTCTATCCTGTAGAGCACAAACTATAAAAATATACAAGTTTATGTATACTTTCTCCACTCTAATAGCAAAACCTGGACTAAAATTAGGCACTTACCTGCAGCCAAGATATGCTGAAGAAATCATGGATCATTTTGTGAGTACTGGCTTGCACACTGTACTGCACTCTCCACTGTCCACTGGTCTTCTGTTCTGTTCCATGATTCTAATATCCTTGCTTGAAGTTGAACTGCTGCAGTCCCCAAAAGTTTACCAGCTGCTAAAATAATCCATCAGTGCGAGAAACCTCCTGAATCCTAATGCTGTTGCCCTTCTAAAGGAAAAAAACACTATTGCCTTAAATCTACAAAGAAAAGTAAAGTGCTCCCAGCAATACCCTTTTTAAAGACATTGCAGTGGCTCAAACATTCTAGCCCAGAGGTTGCTTACTGGTCACTATTAATTTTTCTGCTTCTCCTGGTTGGTTCGCTTTGCATCGTAGATGACCTCTGATTGGCTCACATTAACTATATGCCAGTTGGCTATCTATTGGCAAAGTGGAGCCAACAGCCTTAATGCAGAACTGCAGAACTTTGTGAGCACTGTGATTTAAATTTGGCACATTCCTCAAATTCCAGAGCACTTGGAAGTTGAAATACTAACATAGCTCTCAATCTTCCATCTCCAAAATGTGGAACACTACATCTCATAATCTAGAACAAATGGGCAAAATGTGGAACCCATAATGACAGCTTGCTAACAACCTGAACTAGAAAGCTCATAGTATGACTAAAATGTGTTTCTATTGATGAATTAATATGCTTTAGTATTATTTTCTGAAAAAAAGTTCTTAGGGATGAATATGTGACAGACCCTTTCATTGCAGAACACCAAGGAACAATGACTTTTTAAGAATCAAAATGAGGAACATGCATCATAATTAGGTACACTTGAGAGGTATGCACACTAAACATGTGAACTGAAGTACTTCCTTACAATCATTTCACCACTAAAAGCTACAAGTTTAACAATAAAAATTAAGTTCACAGCCTATTATAGACTAAGCACACAAAGCTGAAATTTAGAATACTTACCAACAAAAAATAGCACAATCCAATATATTCTGATATACAATTCTGTCATATAATTGTGGAAACTAATGACATGCATTTTGAATTGCTCCTCACTAAGTTGCTTATAGCAAGCATTTTACAGATAATAATCCACTACAATGACTGATTCCACAACAGTCTCTATAGCTTATTATTAAATGCTAACATTATAATCACTATCTCTAGCATGCCAAATACTTTCTATGTTCCTTATTGCTCCCTTAAAGTAAAACACTCTCTCTCTCTGTTTTTCTATTCAAGGAAAACATATTTTATCGTGTACAATCATGGAAACACTGCAATACTACTACTTTTCCTCTCAGGACACATTCAACCAAACTTTGGTCCAACCTAAATCCCTAACATACAAAATAACTTTCAGTTGTATTTTTCCAGCACAGTAAACAGCCACAGATTATTATTGGTCTCCTTAACTTGATAACATTAACAACAAATTTGAACAAATATATTCTTGACTTGTACAAAACAATTTGAATGTAGAAGCGTTTTGTAATGCATGGCTAATGTCCTCAGTAATTAATGTACAACCACACTACAACATAATATGCATTGGCTGGCTAGGAACCACAACTGGGAAAGTTTGCAAAATGCTATGTAAACAGCACCTAGATTATACAATCATAGCCATCTCATCAACTACAGAGGCCCACTTAACATCTGTGAACACTGTGGAAACACCATCTTCTGACAATATTAAAAGCCTAAACCTCCTTATTGCCGTCATCAAGCCCCCTTTTCCCATTTTCTTATAGGTTCATAGGTGGTTACTGGGCTACTGACCTAAAGGTCTTTATAAGCCTAGCTGTGTGTACCCAATATAATACAAGAGAAAGCCAATATAAAGGATTGTGCCAAAACCTGAGATCATAGTTAGCAATGACTGCCTATATCTAGGAGGGTCATAGGTGAAATCCCCGGCAGGAATTTACAGTTTCCCATCCAGTCATCCAGGCTATGTTTAAACAGAGCCATAGATGGGCTTTGTTTGATGTGAATTGTTAGCCAATTCCAAAAGAATGGCAACCTCAGAGAGACATATTTGTCTTTCCAGCAAGTCCCATTTATGTCACAGGCTAGGTTAAGTTCCCTGGAGCAGGTGACCCTTGTCCCATTTGACTTGCAGATGTGCAACATTTCCATTAGGTTTGGATCTGAGATTGCGAGCCAGGCACAAGTCTTCTCTAAGTGGTCTGCACTATAATGAGTACAGTGACACTGACCAGTCTGTCAATGTATGACATGTGCTGGAGACCCTGAATTTTCTTGGTTAGAAATCTCTGAGGTCTCTCAAGTTGCTGCAGATGCCTGGTAAGGTACGTACCAAAGGGAACAATGTACTCAATTACTGGCCTGATAAGGCTCAAGTACAGGGGTGTTATGACCTCTTTTCCTCTTGAGGCAATCCCTTTGCTAATGAGGTGTGCGACGTAGAATACCTTCCTTACTACAGTAGACACATGGTGGTCAAAGTTTAGGCTACAGTCAACTTGCGTTCCTAAGTCTGTCACTACTAAGTTGTTACTTAGGGTATTATTATTTATATGATGGTCTGCAGGGATATAATTTTTACTGAAGGGGATGATAATGCATTTTTTTACATTGTGTTTGACTCCATGGCTTTGGCACCAATCATTGGTTTGTGTAAGCCCCTCTTTAGTATATTGACATTTTTTGGAGATTCAATGATTTCACCTAATTCACAGTCATCAGCAGACTTAGTCAGCCACAGCCCCTATGCTTTGGCTTGAACGTCTGAGCAGTATATTCCAAACAATAGGAGGCCCAGCACTAACCCTTGTGGAACCCCACTGGTGAAATGTCTGCTGGATGAGGTAAAGTGCCCAACTTTGACTGAGTGTGATCTGTCAGTGAGCTAGTTAGCAACCCACCTGACGACATAAGGGTTGATATTCAGCTGGGAGAGTTTATCAATTGTCACTCATCCTTCTCTTACATTAAAGACAAGTAGGCGGGGGGTTTGTTTAGATGCTTTAATACATAGAAACACATCAGGATGGATAGCATCATCATAAAATATGAACAAACTGGTTAACAGACAGACCTTACATACATACATGCTTACATCTCTACAGCTAACTACAAAATGGCAGTCTAGCTTGCACGTGCTCAGTATTTATACACTTGTGCAAGCCCTTGGATAGCTTCTTAAAAATATATACACACATATTGATATACATCAATGATGCCCAAATGTGGGATTGTGCCGAAGGCCCTGCCTAAGTCAAGGTAGGCTGTATGCACAGATTTTACTTTGTCTATGGCTCTGGTGATGTTTTCAAAGAAGTCCACCAGGTTTAACAGACACTGCCTGCCTTTGACAAAACCAAACTGTGTCAGATCAAGGGTTTTTACAGCACCTCTATTCTTATTTATAAGGTCCATGATGATTTGTTCCATGGCCTTACAGACAAGGCTGGTTAAGCTTATGGGTCTGTAGTTCCCAGGGTCTGTTGCTGTACCCCTTTATGAAGGGGGATGACATTTGTGGTTTTCCATTCAGCAGGGACAAAACCAGTACTCAGGCTGTGGTTGAAGAGAGTACATAAGGGAGTTGCTAACTCGTGATTTAGACCATTTAAGAAGCAATCTGGGATGCCATCTGGTCCCACAGAGGCTGTGTTTTTGGCCTTGGAGAGAACATTAATGATTTGCTCTTTGGAGATGCAAGGTGGGAGAGATGTAGAGGAAATGCTTTGTGGAATGTTTGGAGGAGACAGGAGGGTGAAATTTTCACCAAACCTGTCAGTTAATAGGTTAGCTATTTTCCTAGGATCACTGTGTATGATGCCATCCACAACTGGTTCATAACATGTCTGGCTCCAACCTTTTAGGTTATGGATATAGCTGAAGAATGCCTTATGGTTATCCTTAGCTATGGTTGCTATTTTTTTTCCGAAGTTGCTCTTAGAGGATTTTACAAGTTGTCTTATGTGTTTGTTCAAGCAGAAGAGGGTGTTCTTCCAGTGCTGGGACCTCTCTTTTTTTATTCTTAGACATCTTCCTTTTGTTGTATAACTTATTAATGTTAGATGTCCACCAGGGAAGCTTGTTTTTTCTTGTTGATCGTGTTTTGATCCTATCAGGTACAGCTGTGTCAATACATTTGTATAAGTGTTTGTACAGGGCATTTGCATATACCTTAGTTTAGTTGCCAATGCCATCTGTGGGAACAGGAGCTTGGAAACTATTTGTTATCCTTTAGGCGGGTATAATTAGCTTTGGTGAAATGTTTTAGCTTGATTTCACCTAAGAGGGGTTTGGGTGTTATAGCTATTTCAATGTGACTATTTTGTGATCAGATTTAACCAGTGAGGGTCCTGTACTTATGGTGGTCCAACTGTCAACCATGTCGGTGAGGACCAGGTCAAGAATATTTGAGCCCCTTATGGGGTTCCAAACTATTTGTTCCAGGGCAGTAGTGTTAACAAAGTCCAGAAATCTTTCTGTGAGCATGTTGGTACTTGTATATGTTTCCCAGTCAATGGAAGGATAGTTAAAATCGCCCATGACTAGAGTGTTTGATTGCAATTTGACTGACCCAAGTAGTTGCAAATAAACAGTATGGGTATCTTGGTTCATTGAAGGGGGCCTATAGCTAACCGTGACTTGAAGGGGGGAGGGGTCTTACCCACAGTTAGTTGAACTTGGAGTAACTCAATGGAGTTTTCCTGTCTAACCCATCTAGAGGTGTATTTATCTTTGATGAAGATAGATACTCTTCCTCCTTTGGTTCTCACATGTTCATTTTGCAGTCTGAAAGTGTGGAAGGCATTGTAGCCTTGCAAGGACAGGGAACTCTCTGCAGCCCTGAACAAAGCTTCTGTGACTGCACAGATATCAGCATCCTCCAAGGAGAGGAGTGCTTCCAGAGAGTGCAGTTTCTGATTTAAACTCCTAGCATTTAATAGCATAACCTTTAATTTATTTATGAGTGATATTTTCACGTCAGAAATTTTGTTCTTGAGACCTTGCCTAAAAAAGTATTGTGGGGGAGGTAAGTGGCTTAGTCAGTAACTGAAAGCCTACAGGTGACAGATGAAGATCATCTCTGGCAAAGCATTATGGTATATCAACCATGTCATCCCAGACTGACAGGAACTGGATCCCCTTAGAATGACACCAGATACTAAGCCAATAGTTGAAGACATTCATTTTTGTTTATATTGTGATATCATCCTAGGTGAGGGTATAATGCTGATCAAGGCCATGGACATACTTGCCTGGGACACATATTACCGAAACACACACAACGTTGCAATAACTAACTACTACTGCACTATCTTCTCTATGCAACAAAAGCAAGAGGAAACACAGAGCAGTTTCGCTGAAAAGCTGTTTTAAACTTTAATAAATGAAATCAACTTACTCATACATAATAAAACGAAAACTTTTCGTGTATGTGACAACAGTCAATAAAAGTTAAGCGCTTTCACCTACTACACTTAGGCTTCATCAGAACTAATTTGCCATACAATCCATTCATTTATATAACTTTTTTGGCGCCATAAATCTTTCGTACTTTTAAAGTCATATGCCCCCATTTGCTAAATAATAATATTACTACAACAAAAGTGTATCCTATACAACTATACGTTGTTGTATCTATGTTGTATATTTTACATCCTTTGATAATAAAATTAATAAAAATGAAATTAATAATAAATATAAATAATAAAAATAATGATAATAATTTGTGTTGGGATGAACAGCCAAAAACCTTCATTAGACTGTTGGTTAACTCTTCAAAAACATGTCTTGAAAATACATGAATGTAATACTTAAATAATACATAAATGTATTACATAAATAATGATGATAATTTGTGTTGGGACAAACAGCCAAAAACCTTCATTGGACTATTGATTAACTCTTCAAAAACATATCTTAATAATACATAAATGTACTTCATTTAATAAATATGCTTCATTTAAAAATACTATACTGTACCACTAGCAAATTCATCTGTAGTTCGTACTACTAACTAATTTATATTTGATGAGTGGTTAAAACATGTTTGTGATTTATATAGTTCAGAAAACGGTTTACTATTAAATGTGCGAATGCACTCCGTGCGAACGGTGACCCCATCGACGCGTTTGCGCGAACCAAAACACCGAAACCATTTTGCTAGCAAACCGAAACCGCGAAACTCCGACGATCGACATTATCGGCCGCGCAACACCTCCACACCCATGCTACCATGGGTCAGATGGGGGCAAGGTTTTGCCGTTCGCACATCTGGACGTCGGTGTTGTGACGTTCGCAGTTCCGCGGTCGGGCAATGCGCGTCGCACAAAACGGGATCGACAATTTGATAGTAAACCTCAGAAAACTATAAGGTCTCATGTTAACCTTTCGCTTTGTTTATGTTATATATATAAATATACTATTATATTAATAATTAAATAAATAAATAGTTAAATACACTAATATATCAAATTTTATCAAAATTTAATAAATATTGTGTAAATAAGTTGCTAATAAATTTAAAAAAAATTGCTTTGTCTAGGAAATACTTATTTCAATATTTGTCCCTTAGAACTTGCTCTTAAAAAATATATATTGCTTCATTTAAAAAATGTTTTTTAAAAATGTTTTTTTTTAAAATGTTTTTTTAAAAATATTTGGAGATATTTTTATAATAATAATGGTTTGAGTGCTATAGTGTCATTCAGACCTGGTTCAGTGGCTGCATCTGTATATAATTGCCACTATATTTCTTTGTAACTTAAAATATCCTTTCTATTACCTCCTCTTATATTACTTTTTACATGTTCTAATATCCCAAATCTGAAACTATGCTCCTCACCACTTTTTTCCACGTGTCTGTATAAGGCATTGTTAATATCCTTTCTCCTTATGCAATATACATGGTCGTAGATCCTCTTTTTAAATGCTCTCTCCGTTTTTCCTATGTAATATGCTGTACATTTTGAACACTTGGCCAAATAAATCACATATGATGTGTTACAGTTACCTTTAACTAACTTAATAACAGTTTTATTAATATTGTCGAGAATCACCTCAGTTTCTTCTGTTAATAACCTACACTGATTGCAATTACCACACCTAGTGGTAGCTCTTAAGTTCCCTTCTCTTGTCTTTCTGTCATTAGTCATATTGCCTGTTTCTAACATTTTTTTTCAAATTATGAGTCATTTTGTATACAACTAAAGGTTTTTCTCCCAATATTCCCACCAAGCTGTTATCTATTTTGAATATCTGCCAATGGTTTTCTATTATTTTCTTTATCCTGTTGACATGCGGTGTGTATGGAAGTATGCAAGCCCTTTCATATTTGTTGACCTTCATATTCTTCTCTCCAACTTGTTTGTTTTTCCCTGTTGTTACTGTAGTTTCACCCAATAGTGGAATATATTTTGTACCCCATTGTGTGATGACATATTGTTTAGCATCCTCCATCATTTTTCCATCATATTTCCTTTCCTTAAAAAGTTCTGTAACATATTCCAGTTCTGCATTTCCTCTTGCTTTTGTTGCATAGAGAAGATAGCACAGTAGTAGTTAGTTATTGCAACGTGTGTGTGTTTCGGAAGTTGACTATGGAAGAAACAGCGGAGCGTTCGCTGACGCAAATACAAAATTCCCCAGAGAAATCTGACCAGGAGATGATAAAGAAGGAATTGGCGGTTTTGAAAGGGGAAGTAGCTCAACTTACACAAGCTTTAGGTGTTCTTTTACAAAAAATGGAACACGGGTCTATAGTAACTGGAAGCCATACTAACAAACAACAACCCAACAGTTTGCATAGTTTGGAAGGTAACGAAGACACCAGGGAGCAGAGCAACATGGAAAATAACGAACTAAGAAGGATGATGCATTTAAAAGAAGTACCGAAGGGTAACAAATCAACAGTTGGAAGTCCGGATAGTAAGGACAGTCTGTGTGAGTACTCTGCAGAACCGGGTCAATCAGATAAAGGCATACAATCCAAGAAAATACCGACCAAACAGATTGCAACATTTGGAGACCTGAATGATGGCGGGTTGGAGAAAGTACACAAGCTAAATAAGAAAGACTGTACTGGAATAGACTTACCAGTTTCACAATATCCTAATTTGACGAGAGAGAGCTACAATTTGAATTCCACAGGTTTTACATTCGATTTTTCCTTGTATGATTACGAGGAAGAGGAAGAAATGCTTCGCACAGGTATGAGACCGAAGTGTACTAAACCAACAAAAACATATGCACATACTGTTGGGACATCAGTAATGGACAAAGGTACTGTGTATAAATCTCTTACTAATAAAGTTGAAACAGTTGAAAACAACAAAACTCATTTGAACAGATTTTTTACTAATGACTGTAATTTTGACAACTTTGACAAAGGGAAGCAGAAGCCAATTAACAAAGAAACAGTGAATGATACACTGAAGGACAAAATTTATAGATTTGGAAATGTTTTAAGTAAAATTAACAATATAAAAATTGAAAACGCTTATTTGCAGAAATGTACAGCTTTAAAAATTGTTCCAGTTGGATTGCGTTTTTTTTTAATTTCCTTTAGGTATAGATATTAATAATGAATGTACAAAAGAATTTAATGAATTTTTTAACGAGTGTGGTATTAAATATATGTATTTATTAATTAAATATAAAGATGAAAAATTATCTAAACACATTATTGAAGCGGAGGAATTAAATGTGGAGATAGAAAATGATTTATTATTTGATGAGTGGAGCAATTTATATAACAAGCAATTTTTAACAGTGGAAAAGAAATCACAGACTATTTATGAAAGAAAGTACAAAAAGTTAAATAGAGGCATTTTACAATATAAGGAAAATAAGGCTTATTTATGGAAAACAGATTTGAAAAACAAATTTTATGAGCAAAAGGATGGTCATTATAACAAAAATAGTAGGCAGAACACTTATAGAATGGAAGACAAATTTTACGATGAATTTAATGATGAATATAGAGAAATCTATCCAAGTAATAGGAGAAATTAACAAAATTTTCAAAAAAACTGGAATCCACAATATTGGAAGAAGAAGACAGGAAATGTAGTGAAGAGGTACGGAAGGGGTTAGAAACTACAAAGAGATTACCAGAAGTAAATTTGGGTAAAACAGAATTAAATAAAAATAAAAAGAATAAAGTTGCTAGAGTAAAAGGGAATAAAGATATTAACGTAGAAGGTGTGGTTTACAGTTATGACAACTTTCATATATACAATTATTCAAATTTCAAAGTTGAAAACATTCACTTCGAATTATTGTCTAAAGGAATGAAATTTATTCCCACACCGAGATTTGACTTGGTTGACCATTTAAGAGAAGTCAAACCTTTCACCCGCAAGTTAAATTTAGCCATTATGTTTCAGGATAAAGAAGTAGACATTTACAAGAACAAAGATACAGGAGATAGGAAACTTAAGAAAAAGAGTACATTTGTACCCCATATGAATCCGGTAGTTGACATATTTAAAAAACAGATACATAGGGAAATTTATAAGTACAAAAATACAATTCACAAAAGAAAATTTAAAGACAATTTGACTAGAGAAGAAAGAAATGAGCTTTACAACCTAAGAAGGGATTTTAATATACGTATTATGAAACCAGACAAAGGGGGGTTATAGTGATTTATGATAAATTGGTATATAGTCAAAAATTATTTACATTACTTACTGAGACAGGTAACTATCAATCAGTCTTGTTGAATGAAATAAATATTGCTTACCAAAGGATAGACTCCTACCTGGAAGAATTTTGGATTGATAATCAAATTAGTAATGAAATTTACAATTTCTTAAAGGTACAATACCCTATACTAGCAGTAATGGTAGGAATTCCTAAGATACACAAGAATATTGAAGACCCCCCCCCGTTTCGACCAATTGTTTCTGGTAGTAAAGCTAAAACATTCCCTTTTGGAGTAACTATTGATACCTGGTTAAAAGATGTATATGCAAGCATCCCCCATCTATTAAAGGATTCTTGGGATTTCCTTTCGAATTTTCCCATACAAATGGATACAAGTGATTTCTTATATGTCACTATTGACGTCATAGACTTGTTTTCGTGCATCCCTAAAAATCAGGGATTAGACATGTTTTGCAATAGTATAAGGAGATACACAAATTTAGATTGGGACAAAACATGTCTAATTATGGAATGTATGACATTAATCTTGGAACACAATTATGTTTTATTTGAAGGGGAATATTTTAGGCAGAATAAAGGTGTTGCAATGGGTTCTGCAAGTGCACCATTTTTTGCTAATTTGGTCATGTTAAACTGGGAGGATGACGTGCTATTTAAAAATAATCTTTTCCAAAATGTCATACATTACACAAGATTTCTGGATGACATTTATATTTTATGGAAAGGAAGTATAGAAGATTTCAATAAGTTTATTGCTTTTATTAACAATAGTAGCGATTTTTTGAAATTTACTTATACAATGAGCAGGAAAGGAATAGCATATCTTGACACTTTAGTATCCCATGATGAAAAAGGTTTTAAATCTAACATATATGGAAAGAATACATTTTCAAATGATTATTTGCAATACACCAGCAATCATCCCAAGACGCTTTTGTATAATATATACAAGGGTCGATGTATTAGAGTAGCAAGGATGACGTCAAGATATGAAGAAATGTTAACAGAATTGGAATATGTTACAGAACTTTTTAAGGAAAGGAAATATGATGGAAAACTGATGGAGGATGCTAAACAATATGTCATCACACAATGGGGTACAAAATATATTCCACTATTGGGTGAAACTACAGTAACAACAGGGAAAAACAAACAAGTTGGAGAGAAGAATATGAAGGTCAACAAATATGAAAGGGCTTGCATACTTCCATACACACCGCATGTCAACAGGATAAAGAAAATAATAGAAAACCATTGGCAGATATTCAAAATAGATAACAGCTTGGTGGGAATATTGGGAGAAAAACCTTTAGTTGTATACAAAATTACTCATAATTAGAAAAAAATGTTAGAAACAGGCAATATGACTAATGACAGAAAGACAAGAGAAGGGAACTTAAGAGCTACCACTAGGTGTGGTAATTGCAATCAGTGTAGGTTATTAACAGAAGAAACTGAGGTGATTCTCGACAATATTAATAAAACTGTTATTAAGTTAGTTAAAGGTAACTGTAACAGATCATATGTGATTTATTTGTCCAAGTGTTCAAAATGTACAGCATATTACATAGGAAAAACGGAGAGAGCATTTAAAAAGAGGATCTATGACCATGTATATTGCATAAGGAGAAAGGATATTAACAATGCCTTATACAGACACGTGGAAAAAAGTGGTGAGGAGCATAGTTTCAGATTTGGGATATTAGAACATGTAAAGAGTAATATAAGAGGAGGTAATAGAAAGGATATTTTAAGTTACAAAGAAATATGGTGGCAATTATATACGGATGCAGCCACTGAACCAGGTCTGAATGACACTCTAGCACTCAAACTATATTTATTATAACAATATCTCCAAATATTTTTAAAAAAACATTTAAAAAAAAAAACATTTTTAAAAAACATATTTTTTAAATGAAGCAATATATATTTTTTAAGAGCAAGTTCTAAGGGACAAGTATTGAAATAAGTATTTACTAGACAAAGCAATTTTTTAAAATTTATTAGCAACTTATTTACACAATATTTATTAAATTTTGATAAAATTTGATATATTAGTGTATTTAACTATTTATTTATTTAATTATTAATATAATAGTATATTTATATATACAACATAAACAAAGCAAAAGGTTAACATGAAACCTTATAATTTTCTGAACTATATAAATCCCAAACATGTTTTAACCACTCATCAAATATAAATTAGTTAGCAGTACAAACTACAGATGAATTTGCTAGTGATACAGTATAGTATTTTTAAATGAAGCATATTTATTAAATGAAGTACATGTATGTATTATTAAGATATGTTTTTGAAGAGTTAATCAATAGTCCAATGAAGATTTTTGGCTGTTTGTCCCAACACAAATTATCATCATTATTTATGTAATACATTTATGTATTATTTAAGTATTACATTCATGTATTTTCAAGACATGTTTTTGAAGAGTTAACCAATAGTCTAATGAAGGTTTTTGGCTGTTCGTCCCAACACAAATTATTATCATTATTTTTATTATTTATATTTATTATTAATTTCATTTTTATTAATTTTATTATCAAAGGATGTAAAATATACAACATAGATACAACAACGTATAGTTTGTATAGGATACACTTTTGTTGTAGTAATATTATTATTTAGCAAATGGGGGCATATGACTTTAAAAGTACGAAAATATTTATGGCGCCAAAAAAGTTATATAAATGAATGGATTGTATGGCAAATTAGTTCTGATGAAGCCTAAGTGTAGTAGGTGAAAGCGCTTAACTTTTATTGACTGTTGTCACATACACGAAAAGTTTTCGTTTTATTATGTATGAGTAAGTTGATTTTGTTTATTAAAGTTTAACCCTGGGACACATATTCATAGAGCTCAATTATGTCTCTCTTCATATAGTCCAGTGAGGTAAATCTCAAGTCATTCACACAAACTTGAGCTATGATGGAGTTACAGTGGTACTTGTTGAGAGACTTGAGTGCATGTGTGATCTGACGGATCTTATCACCTGATAGACAGCTGACCATAATCTTCTCCTTGTCCAGCCTGGTGAGTGGTACATCTGTGTGTCTCACAATGGAATCATCTATGACTAGAAATTTTGGTTTAGATGTGCTTTGCCTTAGGGGCTTATTTGGTGAGACCCTGGTGCTTGTGTTTTTATGTGTACTGGGTGCTGTGTTAGGTGTAGCATGTTTGTGCTTGAAAGGTCTCCGGTATTTAGGTAGGTTTCTGGTGCGCACCTTCATGTATAATGGTTTATGTGTTGATTGTATGGTTTACATAGGAAATGTAGTATGTGAGCTGACAACCTTTTCAGTGTTACTGTTATGTGCGCCAGAGAGCAAGGATTCCAGATTCTTAGTGTAGCTGCATCTCTCACAAATTGTACTTGGCTGATTTATGAGTAGAGGGTGGTCAGTATACACGAGGCAGTTGCTACACTGCTTCAGGATACCCATGCCAATCAGGCTGGTAGGACAAATGGAGAGAAACTGAGCATCCATAATGCTAGGTTAATTCCTGTTTTCACAGTGGGGAGACAAAATGGAGGGGTATGGTATAACTGGGTGCTCTAAGCAGGGTCTATACTAATGGGGTGCTCTATAAACGGTCTATACTAGCATGGGTTCTCCAAATATTATGAGACTATTGTAGATTTGGTGATTTTGGGAGTGTTTAAGGGGCAAAAGTGCAGCTGAGTTGCTGTCTGAGCAGCTAAGTGCAATTTAAGTTTTTGGCTGGATCACGGGCAGCTACTACGGGAAAATTTATCTACTGAAGTTTTTGTATCTACAGCTGGCAGTGGTTACCCCAACTGCATGGTAGTGCATGATGGCTCACTGAGGTGTGCTATGCATAAACAAATGAATACAGCAGAGCAGTGGCTGGTCACTTAACTTTGTAGAGCTGTGTTAAAACAAGCACAAACCCATGCAAATGCAGGGCTTATGTAGCAATAGTGAGCAAACTGAATTAAACAATCTAACTAATAAAAAAGCTCAAAACTGAGCCCTGCCAGCAACCTTCAATCAGATGAGTCCTAACTGCACTCTCCTGCCACAAGGGTGCAGAGGGGGGCCCTCTTCAACAAAAGATAGCCTGGTCTAGTTCTCAATTTAACAAACAGAACCAGATTCAGCATGTCTGGATCTAGTCTATGCTACAGCAGACAAAAAGTGCAACAAATCAGCAAGAACAGTTTGAAAACATCAGCTGTATAGCAGAAATACAGTTTAAAAGTGCAAAGCACAGTATAAAATTGTACTTATGGTTAGCAGAATGCAACAGATTCCTTGGCTTGCACAGATGAATACAACAGAGCAGTGGCTGGTCACCTAACTCTGTGGAGCTGTGTCAAAACTTCTACACGGAGGTGGGGTGTGATGTCAATTATCCCATCTATTTTGATGGCTTACTGTCATAGATCTTCTCTCACACAATCCATCCATCTCTTTTCTCGATGCCTTGATTTTCTCTTGCCTTCTTCCTGTCTGTCCCAAATCTTCTTCACCAGATTGTCCCTTGCTTTTCTGCACAACTGCCCAAACCACTGTAATCTGTTCTCTTTGACTTTCTGTGTAACTGGAGCTACTATGGCTTCTGCTGTTATACACTTCTTCATCAGTCCTGTAGTGTACATTCTACCGCCCATCTCAAACACTTCATCTCCATCACGTCTAGCTTCCTCAACTGCTCTGCCTTTACTGCCCAGATTTCTGTATCATACCTTAGTACTATTATTCATACTACTATTTTGTATGCCTTACTTTTAAGCTTCCTTTGCATTCTTTTGTCATACACTACCCCTGATATTCTATGCCAGTTGGCTGAAGCCCCTCTGATTCTAGCTTTGACCTCCTTATTCATACTTCCCTTCTCCTCAACCATCCCTCACAGATACTTGAAGTTGTGAATCTGTTCCACTATTTTCCCTTCTATCACAATTCTCAGCTTCTTCTGATTTTCCCAGTCTGCTGCCATTACAACTGTGTTATCTGTATTCAGTTTTATCCCATGTACCTTCATTTTTGCATTCCATTCCACTATCCTTTTTTTTGTTTTGTTTTTTTGTTTTTTGGTAGTAACTTGCTAAGTTTGCTTTTTGTCTGACCACTGAAATATTGGAATACCTATTTCTCTGTATAAAGATAAGGAACTGTAATATGTTGTATATTAAATTTGTAATTTGGAGCTTTTCTCCCAGGGTCGCTGCTAAAAACAGGTTTATTTTTGACCCAGTTGGACTATTCCATTAAATAATGGTCAAATAAAATAAATAAAATTATTTCCACACCTAGGTTTGTAAAGCAAGCTGCTTTTGAATACAGTTCATTCTATATCCTTCCATACCTTAGTAAACTTTAAAACAGTATTTAATCACATAACTGAGTATCTTTACCAGTGCAACATTTTGACCAATCACCATCTTGGTTGCCTTATTCACCTTCTTTGACATTATTATTATTATTATTATTATTATTATTATTATTATTATTATTATTATTATTAATATAGAAAAAGATTATTCAACAAGAGCTCTTTTTGTTGACCTAATGAAGTCATTTGGCAGTGTAAACCATATTCTTCTACTGAACTCACTTGTAACTTCAGGGTTTAACACCTCAACTTTAAAGTAATTCTGTTGTTGCCTTTGCAGCAGTGCCTTCATTAAGTGTAATCGTGAATTTTACCCACCCCGTAATATCAGTGCTGATGTACCACAAGTGTAAGCCTTAGACCCCATTCCCTTTGTCTATTCATCAACCACCCCCCTCATGAACTCAAACTCTCAGACTTTACTCTCTGTGTTGATGAACTCATATTCTTTGAATCTGACTGCAGCTATAAAATCATCATGGACAAAATGTAAACAAGTAAATAACCTGTACAGTGATACCATTTGGCTTTCCATCAAAATCAACAACTTACTCCACTAACAAGCAACAGTTAGCCCATTGAATGCATAGTGTTTTTTTTTTAATTCCTGGGATTAACGCTCGAGTCTTCACTGATCACATTGCTCAAATTACTAACATAAAACAAAAATAAACTCAGGTTTCTCTGTGACTGCTACATAATTTCACACTACCTCATTCCTGAAGAAAGAAGTCCTTCTTCTTCTTCTTCTTCTTCTTTCAGCTTTTCCCGGTTAAGGGTCACCACAGTGGATCACCTGTCCGCTCATGATTGGCAGTGGAGTTTTACAGTGTTGAGTTGCCAGCCCAGCGCCTAACCTTCCACAGAAGGCACACACATGCACACACTCACACCTAGGGCCAATTTAGAGTGTCCGATCCACCTACTGCATGTCTTTGGAATGTGGGAGGAAACTGGAGCACCCGAAGGAAACCCACACAACCACAGGGAGGACATGCAGACTCCGCACAGAAGGCACCCCAGCTGAGGATCGAACCGGAGAACCTCTTGCTGTGAGGTGGCAATGCTAACCGCTGCACCACCATGAAAAAATCCAACAGCCACATTTAGAATATGGACTTCCAATTTGCTGACTTGCAAACAGTCTTTAACAAGATGTGCTGATTGATTCTTGTTGGTTTTAAAGCAGAACACCACTGTACCACTCTCGTACACACAAACTGGCTTCCAGTGTAACTGTGCACACATGTACTTTTCTTCAATCTAATATATAAAACACTCTATGACTTCACTTCATCTATTCTCAGGTCCAAACTGATTGCCAAAAGACAGATGTTATCATCCCGGTCTCAATGCAAATAATCCAGTGCTACTTCACACAACCAAAAAATAACCTAGTCTTCAATTAAGTCCTAAACTTTGGTATGCACTACTTAACTACATTAAAAAACTGTCAATCAGTAAGAGAGTTAAAGGGGAAACAATTGCGTCAACACCTCTGCTATAGACACCCAACTACAATTCAGCATACATTCCAAAATTATAGCTCAATTAGAAATAAGGTTCAGAACTTAGTGCTATATAATACACAAATAACTACTTTTACAAATTATAATCCTCAAACATACAAGCCACATAATTTTTGAATACAACTAAAACTTTAATCAAACCAGTTAAAGGCTCATAACCAATCCCTTACCCATATATGTCAAACTGCAATGTGGCTTACAAGATGAAAATGTGCTATAGATGTTGCAGCCCTTCTATTAAACTAACAACATATAACAGTGACAACCCATAACACTCCCAGTCTCTACAGATCTAATAAAAACTACTTAAGAAACTAAAATGAAGTATCTTAACCATTGACAATAATCTACCAGAATATTTATGAATGATAACTGATGGGATAGCAAATCCAATAAGAATTCTTATAAACAGATGTATAAATGAACAATAAGGTCCTACATTATGAAAACAATCATATAATCCATAGCTACAGAGTTGGGCAAGACCTCATAGCTATATAATAATATCTATCTGCAAAATATTTGAATCATATCAATAAACATATCCTGGGTAACTTAAAAAATATTTTTGCAAATATAGCATGAGTTTTTGCATTTCTAAACACAACAAATTCTCAGCAAAATAAAGAATTGCTAACTGCCCCTGTTTTCTTATGTCTGTCAAAAGCATTTCCCACAGTATCCCATGATCTGTTTCTAATTAGATTTGCCAATTTAGAAATGGGCATTACAGCTATGAAGCAGTTCAAGACTTACCTCTGTCAGAAATCCAAACAAATAAAATGCAGTCACTCATCCATCCTACCTAAAGGTCGATCACTGACACTCTTTTATGCAATGTATTTAGCAACAACATGCATGAAATAGCAGAAAAACAACATTCATACCATGCACAGATGACTCCACATGAATATGCTCACCAAATACTCCTACCCAGCTGCAAATAAAAATGCGACATACAGCAACTCCAGATAAAAAAGCTACACACCTCAATTCCAGAAAAAAATGCAGCACACTCTCAACAAACTAGAAGACTATTTAATAAAAATCACGACTAATACTAAATGCCAAAAAAGCTAATGATATTTGCCTCTGATACCAGATTTTAGTATGACATCTACAAAAAATCGACAAAACAATTAGTGAGCCAAACCACAATACTAGATGTAAACATAGATCAAAGGTTAAAGTTTGACCAATACATAAATTATTTATTATTTATTTATTTATTTTACATTTGTTGACCGGGCTTGTCCGACTGAGCTGAAGACCCCTTTTTCAGTGGTGGCCCGGGGAGAAAAGCTCCAACATATTATACAATTTTCATTATAAATTAGCATTAAACATCAATGTTAAAGGATTATTACAAGGCATTAAGTAGCAATATAATGTCATACAGTGACAATAATCAGGAGTATAGCAAAGTTCTTTCAAGATGTATAAAAAGAAAATATCATTAAGATGAATATAGTTTTTGGGGTAAGTGATTACAAAAACCCAGTTTTATCATAATGTAGTTGCATGAAGGCAATACAATTACTATAGAATGTTTCACTGGGGTGATTAGCTTAATATATTTTAGAAGACAGATTGAAAGAGTCGTCAAGGCAGATTAGAGAGAGCTAGTGAGAAGAGTGAGTTATGGGCAGACAGTAGATTAAGGTATGAGAAGTAGGGGATGTTAAGGAGGGAGAGTGCAGTGGCATTTAATAACAAAAACAATTGACAAAGTATACAAAATCAAACCATATCCAACACAAGCACAGCTATAATAACTACACTTACTAACTACACTTACTTTTACCTCCAAGTACTATATATGAATTCCTTATTTTAACCAACATCAAAAAACTCACTTAATTAAGCATGAAAAGAGAAGTAATAAAACTGATAAATTCAGTGCCAACCTGCTAAATAAAACATTGGATTGCACGTCATCATTTTCTCTGGCCAGTGCTACAGCATACACTAAACTTCTCACAGCTCAAAACCACACATAACATTATGAATAAACCAAATGTTCAACAATCAGCAGCTGCATCAGTAGTTATTACCTACCAAGGCAACTCTAATCTCAAAATCAAAATCAACTACTCATAACAAAATCTAATAATGACTATGGAGACTCATTTTATTTAGTACATGTAGCAAAACTATGGAAGCCAATTCACTCACATCTCAGTACCATAATATCCAAGTCCTACTTCATTACATCCTATAGCAGAGTGCCTCATAATATGTTTAAAATCTAGTTAGGAACATCACCCAATGTACTTCAGTGATCAGCCCCAGGGCCTGTTTTCCATTGCAGACTTGTGATGGTATCCCCTCCTTAATGCCCATATTGTACACAATATAAAGTATCTGGTGGTGCAGCGGTAGCATTGTCGCCTTACAGCAAGAGGTTTTCCCATTCAATTCTTGGCTGGAGCGCCTTCTGTGTGGAGTCTGCATGTCCTCCCCGCGGTCGAGTGGCATTCGAAAGACGTGCATGAATGGGTGTGCCTTCATTGAAGGTTGGGCATCGGGCTGGCAGCTTGGCACCATAAAAATCTACTGCCACTCATTAGTGGACCAGAGTACTGCTGTGGCGACCCGTAACTGGAAAATGCCAAAAGAAGAACAACTCCAGAAGTAATCAACCCAGGGCCTATTTCCTGTACTTCATCAGTGCTGAGCCCCAGGCCCTGTTTTCCATCACAGACTTGTGGTCGTATCACCTACTTTACAGTCATTAGTAGAGATGGTACCACTGATTTACAGTCATTAGAAAAGATGGTACCACTGATTTGCAGTCATTGGTAAAAATGGTACCACTGATTTACAGTCATCGGTAAGGATGCTACCACTGATTTACAGTCATTGGTAGGCATGGTGCCATTGATTTATAATCATTAGTAGAAATGGTAACATTGATGGTACAGCTGGATAACAAGACTCACACTGGATGGAGTTTGTGTCAAGTCAGCTAAAGGCTTCAAACCTTGTAGAAATGTGAGAGGCAAAAGAGCAAGTGAGGCCCATAACAGAAGTGCGGACATAGGAGGCAACAAAGGAAAAATTAGTAAGCAGACTATTCAAATCATTGATAGAAGAAAAGGGAAAAAAGCAGGGAGCAACTTAAGATCAAGATGGGAAAGTATTTTAGGATAAACTGAACTCTAGGAACATTGGCAAAAAATTTGTACATTCCCAAAAAATCTTAGCAAATCAGTAAATTACAGATATTTTCTTTGAAGTGTCCCCAGAAATATTTCTACATACTTAATAAATTAAGCATAGAATGACCTACCATTAACTATTAAAACCACTAAAATTCATATACTTTCAAAACCTCCCTAAGAAACTACTTATCTTCTATCTGGAATTGCACCTGCACCTCATCTCATTGTCTCAAAACCTCCCTGCCACTACTCATGCTGACACTGATGTTCTAAATGTACGTTGTATTAATGCCACTTATCAGTTATCAGTCTCACTATTCCGCTGTCAGGAATCTCTATGTAAAGCCTAGATGTTTACCTCTGTTGATCCTTGCTTTTGGTAATTTGCTAGTATACTAGTAATGCAACCATACGTTACCTTTACAGTACATACTTTTGTAATGTACTAATTTCAAATGTTACCCATACTGCATATACTCTGCTAATTGTATTCATGTCACATGTATTCACTCTATGCATATGTTTCTTGTTATTTGCAGAGCTTTTCTTCCCAGGCCTCCACTGGAAATGGGCTCATAACAGCCCAGTGGACTACCCTGGTAAACAAATGCAAATAAATAAATAAATGTTCCCAGAGTGAGACAATAGATGCTGGTGATGTGGCCAAAATCAGGTAGGGGACTAGAGATATAATTTTTGGTGGCCGACCTGCATGAGATGACAGGAAGATCTTAGGAGAACCTATTTACTAAACTAAGAGAGTGACTATTTACTAAATTATGGGAGTGACTATGTACTAAACTGTGGAAGGACTAGAGTTGCCAACAGACTAAGAAAAGAATTACTTTGTTGTGGGTATTATCCAATAAAGAAATAACTAAGAAATAGAAAACCCAGGAAGAACCAGATGCAATGGAAGTGAGGATATTGATCCAAATGGCAGTGAGAGAAGAAAGAGAGCTTGTAGAAACCATATGAGAATATGGACTATATGGGAACAGGTGAAGGAAGGGTACACCAGCACAGATCAGGGTGGTTTGAAGTTTGAAATGTAGCTCCTAGTGTTGGGATTTAATAATTTACTGTTGTAATTGTAGTATCCCTTGATTTTGGCCTGCACCAGTTGTTTACAGTTTAAAAGAGAAATCAATAGACATTAAAGAGGTGACATTTGGTCAGCTGCCAAGGTAAGAACTGTGCACTTTATTTATTTATTTTATTTATTTTACATTTGTTAACCGGGTTAGTCTGGCTGAGCTTTTGGCTCATTTTCAGCAGAGACCCGGGGAGAAAAGCTCCTCAGAACTAGAAAACAATTTATTAAATTTTAGTAACATAGTAGTAACAATCAGCTATAGGATCTTACAAGCAGAGACCTGGAGAGATAAAAAGCTCCTCAGGCAATTCAATTATACAGAGTATTAACAATTGGCAGACAAGTATGTGAGTTGTTACAAACAAGGTTTTAAACAATTAGCAGAAGAAAATGTGACTAGTTACAATATTATTTAAGCTGCTTAGAGCAAAATGAGTTAATAGTTAGGCAGATGCTTATTTAAAGTGGGTAGGACCTAGTTGTATAGGAGTTTGGAAACAAGAAAGAATGGCTAGTAGGAGATGCAGGGAAGGTAGAGTATAGGAGACAGAATAGACAGGTAGGTTGTTTTGAGACTAAACATTAAGAGTGGTTGGATATAGAAGAGGGGAAGAGGCAGAAGAGGCAGGGGAATAGTGTTAGAGATACATTAAGAGTGAGGTGGTGAAATAGGTGAAAGGATGGCGGTTTCAGGGTGGTTGGCTACAGTGGAAAGACCACTTTGTTTTTAGGTATTTCCTTGTGGCTAATTTGGAACTTTTGCTATGCTGGAGGGATTTTATTTCCAAGGGGAGTTGGTTCCAGGATGTATCTGGGTTATAGTTATAGAGAAGGCAGCCTATTTTGGTTTTGGGTTTGTAGATGTCTAATAAATCTTGATTTGAGTTGCATAGTGTCCTAGCAGGGGAATATTTGGATATGATAGTGGAGAGGCTGGGGCAGAAGGTGGGTAGATAGGGGATAAAGTGGATGATTTGTAGTTGGTATAGTTGGAGCAGCTGAGGGAATTCTAGTCAGTCTTAAGTACAAATGGAATGCATTTAAAGTGTATCATTGACTACAATAGTAAATAAAGGCAGCTTTCTGTACAAAAAAAGACTTCAAACCTTGGAATATTAATTCAATTTGTACACCAGACTAGGTCCAAGATTGTATTCTTCTGCACATATCAGAATGCACATTGCTGAGTTTTATTAACTCTTAATGCTCAGAATCACTAACCATTACCCAATAGTTAAAAACAATTTATGCTTGGGGCAAAGTGTATCATGGCAATTCTAAACATTTTTATAAGTGGATATATACATGATTCAAAAGAATCACTTAAGGTAATGTGTAATAAAGAAATGTGCAGTCAAGAGGCTGCAGTCTCAAAATACATCAGAAATTCGCAACACCTTTATTGCAGATAAGTAAAAAGTGGCTAACCACTCTCAACCTGCCTGCCATAATGCAAGACAGACAGACATTGCAAACAAAAACAACAACAAAAAAAGGAGACTATTTCCATTCTTGGCAACTAACACCCCTTTAGATGAGTATACTGATGAAGGAGGAATCTGCAGCTCTGTAGCAAGGAGTCATCCAGCATCACTGATAGTTCCTGTTAGACAAGCTATCAGGCCAGGAAGTTACTGCTAGGTATGGAGAGGACAGAGAACAGGTATTGATTGTGTGTGAACTTGGTGCATCACACAGGAGTCCATAGGCCAAGCATGGAAAATCCATCCTACTAGAAACCAAAATCTGCCTGTTGGTGGGCATACTTGTATCTGCAACATATTGGTGACATAGTATGGTTGTCCCAGATTGCCACCTCTTCATCCTGGATAAACTCATGGCTCTCATGACACGAGGCTGGGAACTACATAAAGATCTCAGGCTATGAGGTAGTGCACCTCCCACTCATTCTTGGAGCAATTGTCTGTACCCACATTGACATAAAGATCCCTTCTTTGGTGCTGTTTCAACTGTAAGGGGTGTCGTTTGGTTCTTTGGTAGGCATCTGGCTTAGCGGATGGCCAGACTCCTACAAATCACAGCATAACACCCTACCAGCCTCCATGACTCCCATATATAAAAGTTGTGCCACAAGACACAGGTTTATTAGTAAGGATAATACAGAAGGACACCTAGTAGGTGTAAACAAACTGAAGTAACATTGACAGCATGTCATTGTAAACCATGAATGCATGGCACATCATATCTGACTGTTACACAAGCCTGTAAAATGACAGCATATCATTGTAAACCATGAATGCATGGCACCTCACATCTGACTGTTACATAGGCCTGTATGGTTTTTCAGTTCATAGTGAGTATTACCTGGAGTCATAGCTAAAGACACCTGTACACCATCCTCAGTCACTAACAGTGGAAGCCCACAGTTAGGCACACAGCCTAAGCAAGAATGTAACAGTGAGCGTTTTGGCTGTTGAGGTCCTAATTCATGTGTTTGGACATACGTAGGATGCTGTGCAATGTACACCCAACAAAATGTCTCATATGAGCACTGTAATTTCAGTCCTGCACAACATGATAACATCAAAAACTGACGGCTCTCTTGGCTGGCTGTAATGAGGCCTGCCCTAAGATCCCTAAATAACTGTGCTGGAGCAGTAACTGGACACATGGTCAAATATCAGAGAGGAACCGGTGGAGGAATAACATCAGTGGCATGAGAGGAAGTTACTTACAGGATTCCCATGTACAAATCGTATGGTAGCATCATGCACAAAATGAAATGCTAAGAACTGCCATGGCATATAACCACTACATAGATAAGCATCAGCACCCACTTTTTTAACAAGAACAACAATAATATTTCACATAAGGCAAAATGGTCATGATATAGAATGCACTGGGAGACCACGGGACTGGTTGTCTCTCTCTCTCGCGCACACACACACACAGACACACACACACACACACACACACACACACACACACACACACACACACACACACACACACACACACACACAAACACACAGTTACAATTCAGGGTTTACCACAACACACACACACATATATATATATATATATATATATATATATATATATATGTGTGTGTGTGTGTGTGTGTGTGCGTGTGTGTGTGTTACATCCTGCAATGCAGACAGCCATGTTGTAAGACAAATACAATGTCACATGTAGCTCCATATCATATTAAATCCTGGTCATCTGTAGAAGAAGCATGTTTATGACTGTGTGTTTGTTGCTACAAATTACTAGCTTAGCTGAGCTACATGATGTATGCTGTGGTATGGATATGTATAAAGGTGCACCAATGCTTCATGATGTATCATGATGCATCGTGGTGAGGTGTGTATGGTATGGTATGGTGTGGTATGATATGGTCTGTGTGCCTGTGGAGCTAATTTCAAGGTCCTGTAGCAATACTGAGAGCCATGATCCTAATGTACACCTTCTGCCATAAACATTCATGCTATTTCTGCACTGGGCATGCAGGGTACTTACCATATCATAAGTAGCATGTATTAGGTATGTTAATAGTCATTATTACAATTAAACCTCCTGTGGTCTATACGAGTGTGTTTGGTCAGCACCCCATGCAGGCTGCCATTATTCTCTCCATGGATCCAATATGCTTAGTATGGCATTTCTCATCTGTATTATGTATGGTTACAAGGACACGTAATGCGCCATGCAAGATCCCAGTAACATTAACATTGGTGACCAGTATTCACTGCTGCAAGTGCTTATTGGACTGCATTAACATACAAACTGGTAATGGCAATCCCTGCATTTCATGTACTTGCTGGTCCTTACAGGCACCTGTACCTTCATGCCGATTCACCCTAGCTACTACTCATTATCTCCCTGAGCATGTTAAGTCCTGTGTATTGACAGGTGATGGGGCAACATGACCACCCACAGCTTCCTCCTGACCACAGCCATTAAAGAGCCACAGTCACACAGAAATCCCATCATGCTTATAGCAACAATGCTCAGCTGCATAGTTATCTAACCAATGGTAATGAAGACCAGTGAATCTGCAACTGCAATGTCCTTGTATCTGGTGCCATTCCTTGGGTGTGAACTGCACAACCCTAATCCAAGTCCACTGTGAAGGGAACATGTCCTCCCTCTTGTCAATTTGTAGTACTGGAGCCATTGAGACAACTTTCAGTGCTAGCAAATAAATCCTGCTTTTTTTTTTATTTTTTTTTTTGTGGCATCAGTTTTACTGTCAGGGGAAAGCATTGATATTGTAGGACACTTCTACATAGGATGTGTAAGCATGCCTCACAGTGTACTGCTATACAAGAATCTGGCACGTACTATAAAACTCTGTAGGACTACATGGCTATCACATCACCCTTGAAGTCTCTGAAATGCATGCAGGAACTAACCTGGTTAGCTGACATCTTTCAAACATGAAATGCAAACCTATGCATCATATCTGATTTGTCGTTGTTAACTGCTGTAGTGAGATTGTCTCTACATGTGGCACAGCATGCTGGTTGATTGGTTAAGATTTCTCTCTCAAAGCCCCAATGTCTGGAATTCAAGCCTGACTTGCAGTCTTTGTAATGTGTGGAATTTGCACATTGTATCCCTCCTGCCATGTTTTTTTTTTCTTTTTTTTCTCTAGACATTCAATTTTCTTTCCACTTCCTGAAAACTATATGCTTGACTGGTTACTGTAAGCTGCCCATATATATTACATTTACAATTTCCTTTGTTACCCAAGTTATGGTTGAAAAAAGTCCACATTGATGACTTCACTTACATAGTCCATACAAAATAAACATTACCTGTGTTACATCTATATATGTCAGTTCAAAATGGCATGAACACCAGTGTTATGCAACCATGAAAAATGAAATCTTAGTAAGCATAACACATACCTGAAAATATGGGGGTTAAGGGTCAGTTCCACCAGTAGGTATCCTGTAGCTGAATTGAGAGCCATGGCCACGGAGGGATACCAGAAACATTTTAGCATGACATAATGGTGCTGCCTGTACTCTACCACCTATGGCATTCCCACCTGCCTCATGCGTGGCCATATCACAGTGAAGACATACCTGCATTGTATATCCGTGGTCACCAAAAACATTCACCTTTGAGACAATATAGTCCCAGACTCACTGTGTGCTATGGCTACAGCATACATATTACTGTACACCTGTGTCCCACATGTGTGACATCTGTATGTACACCTCCTTCTCTTCTTCTTCTCTTTCGACTGTTCTCATTAGGGGTTGCCACAGTGGATCATCTGTTTCCATTTCTTCCTGTCCTCTGCATCTTGCTCTGTCACACC
The DNA here is from genome assembly GCF_019279795.1 of Protopterus annectens. Lineage (NCBI taxonomy): Eukaryota > Metazoa > Chordata > Ceratodontiformes > Protopteridae > Protopterus > Protopterus annectens. Next base: position 489,852,052 of record NC_056731.1, read on the forward strand.
AACCACCTGCATGTCCTCTCTCACCACATCCATAAACCTTATCTTAGGCCTTCCTCTTTTCCTCTTACCTGGCAGCTCCATCCTTAGCACCCTTTTCCCAATATACCCAGCATCCCTCCTCAGCACATGTCCAAACCAACACAATCTCGCTTCTCTGATTTTGTCTCCAAACCGTCCAACCTGAGCTGACCATCTAATATACTGATTCCTAATCCTGTCCATCCTTGTCATACTCAATGCAAATCTTAACATCTTTAACACTGCCACTTCCAGCTCTGACTCTTGCCTTTTTGTCAATGCCACCATCTTCAACCCATACAACAAATCTGGTCTCAATACCCTCTTGTAGACCTTCCCTTTCACTCTTACGGGTATCCGTCTGTCACAAATCACTCCTGACACTCTTCTCCACCCATTCCACCCTGCCTGTACTCTCTTCTTCACCTCTCTTCCACACTCACCGTTACTCTGAACTGTTGATCCCAAGTACTTAAACTCATCCATCTTTGTCAACTATACCCCTGCATCCTCACCATTCCTCTATCCTCCCTCTCATTCACATACACATATATTCTGTCTTAGTCCTGCTGACCTTCATTCTTTTCCTCTCTAGAGCATATCTCCACCTCTCCAGGGTCCCCTCAACTTGCTCCCTACTCTCACTACAGATCACAATGTCATTTGCAAACATCATAGTCCATGGGGCCTCCTGTCTGATCTCATCTGTCAACCGGTCCATCACCATTGCAAATAAGAAAGGGCTCAGAGGTGATTCTTCATGTAATCCCACCTCCACCTTAAACGCATCTGTCACTCCCACTGCAGACTTCACCACTGTCACAGTACCCTTGTACATATCCTGTACCACTCTTACATACTTCTCTGCCACTCCTGACTTCCTCATACAGTACCACAACTCCTCTCTAGGCACCCTATCTTATGCTTTCTCCAAGTCTACAAAGACACAATGCAAGTCCTTCTGACCTCTATATTTCTCCATCAACTCTCTCAGAGCAAACATGAAACCATACTGCTGATCACTAATCATCACCTCCCTTCTTAGCCTAGCTTCCACTACTCTTTCCCATAACTTCAAGCTGTGACTGATCAGTTTTATCCCTCTGTACTACAGCTCTGCACATCACCCTTATTCTTAAAAATAGGTACCAAAACACTTTTTTCTCCACACCTCAGGCATCCTTTGACTTTCCAAGATTTTATTAAACAATCTGGTTAAAAACTCCACTGCCATTTCTCCTAAGCACCTCCATGCGTCCACTGGTATCTCATCTGTACTAACAGCATTTCCATTCTTCATCCTCTTCATAGCTGTCCTTACTTCCTCCTTGCTAATTTGTTTCAATTCCTGATTCACTATCCCTACATCATCCAACCTTCTCTCTCTCTCTCATTCTCTTCATTCATCAGCCCCTCAAAGTACTCTTTCCATCTGCTCAACACACTCTCCTCACTTGTGAGTATGTTTCCCTCATTATCCTTTATCACCCTTACCTGCTGCACATCTTTGCCAGCACAGTCCCTCTGTCTAGCCAATTGGTACAGGTCCTTTTCTCCCTCTTTAGTGTCCAACCTTTCATACAACATGCCTTATCCTTAGCCTTCACCACCTCCCTCTTTGCCATGCTCCTCATCTCCTTATAATCCTGTCTACTTTCTTCATCTCTCTGACAATCCCACTTCTTCTTCACCAGCCTCTTCCTCTGTATACTCTCCTGTACTTCCTCATTCCACCATCAGGTCTCCGTGTCCTCCTTCCTCTGTCCAGATGTCACACCAAGCACCTTTCTAGCAGTCTCCCTTACTAGCTCTGCTGTAGTTCCCCAGCTATTTGGTAACTCTTCACTGCCACCCAGTGCCTGTCTTAACTCTTCCCTGAACTCCACCTCACAATCAACCTTTTCAACTTTCACCATTTGATCCTTGGCACTGCTCTCACACTTGTCCTCTTCTTCTTGATCACCAGCGTCATCCTACAGATCACCATTCTATGCTGCCTAACTACACTTTCCCCGTCACCACTTTGCAGTCTCCAATCTCCTTCAGACTGGCCCTCCTGCATAAGATATAATCCATCTGTGTGCATCTTCCTCCACTCTTGTACATCACACTATGCTCCTCCCTCTTCCTAAAATACGTATTCACCACCGCCATGTCCATCCTTTTCGCAAAATCCACTACCATCTGACCTTCTGCATTCCTCTTCTTAACACCATACTTGCCCATCACTTCCTCATCCACTCTGTTCCCTTCACCAACATGCCCATTGAAGTCCACTCCAATCACCAGTCTCTCACCCTTGGGTACATTCACCATCACTTCATCCAACTCACTCCAAATTTTTTCTTTCTCATCCATCGCACACCCAACTTGTGGAGCATATGCACTAACAATGTTCATCAATACACCATCAATTTCCAGCTTCATAAACATCACTCTTATCTGACACTCAAATCACCTCCAAAACACTCTTGGCATACTGTTCCTTCAGGATAGCCCCTACCCCATTTCTCCTCCCATTCACACCATGATGGAACAATTTGAACCCACCTCCTATACACCTCGCCTTACTCCCCTTTCATCTGGTCTCTTGCACACACAATATATCAACCTTCCTTCTCTCCATCATATCAGCTAGCTCTCTCCCTATACCAGTCATACTGCCAACATTCAAAGTTCCTACCCTTACTATTACACTCCTAACCTTCCTCCTCTATTTCTGCTTTTGGGCATGCCTTTCTCCTCTTCTTCTCCTTTGGCCAACAGTAGCCCAATTTCTGCCAGCATCCTGTTGGCTAACAGTACTGGTGGTGGTCGTTGTTAACCCGGGCCTCGTCCAATCCAGTATGGAAATCTGTATTGTTGTTCGCATATGTTATTTGGCAGAGGTTTTACACCGGATGCCCTTCCTGATGTAACCCTCCCCATTTATCCGGGCTTAGGACTGGCACGAAGAAACGCACTGGCTTGCGCATCCCCATTGGCTGGGTTGACATCTGTATGTACACCAAAGTGTTTTATTCAAAATAAATGCTATATGTAGCAGTGACTATAGTGATGTGGATACTTGTAATTTCAGTAGCTTGCACCTCTTCTCATATGGATGCTTACTGTTTGCAATATTTACTTTTAAACTGCATTGAGTAAGTAGCTACAGTTGGCTTCTGAATACCTAGCTTATTCACCTGTATTACAGGTTCCCAGTATAAACGTGACCAACCAGGAGTCCATATCTCTTTTCAGGATCGGTGTGTGTGTGTGTGTGTGTGTGTGTGTGTGTGTGTGTGTGTGTGTGTGTGTGTGTGTGTGTGTGTCTTATATCCCCATTTATTTTAAACTACCTACACAGCTTAGGCATTATTCAATACTGTTCTAAGTGGTATTGATGGAATGTATTTTAGGCTATGACCCCAGGCTTCCTACTAGCTACTGAAGACAAAAAAATAAAGTGAATGTTTTTAAACATGGAAATCTCATTTCCAAAAACTGCTTAAAATTCAACCATAGTTTTAACTAACCCACCACTTCAATTGCCCAGAGAAATAAAGCCCTGAGCATGACCCAGATAACCTGCAGCCTGAGTTCTGAAGAAAGAGAAGAGAGGAGTGACTGGCTGATACTGGCTTGTGATCCCTAAGGGGAAGGGATGGTACCTTGATCTACTGTATAATAACAAGCAGAGGCCTGGTGTTAAGACACTTGTGGCACAAAGGGCCCGTGACATGCTTGCTCCAAAAGTAGCACAGTGATGCTTTGTAATCAGCAAATGGAATGTGTACTGGAGCATGCACATTCCTACAGGGCTGACACTATGAGACAAACATGTCATGCTACCAGGTGTATTACAGTAAATCAGGGCAAATCCCAACCATTCTCTGTAGCTTCCATGATGGCAGACTCCTCTACAGTGGTCTGATGCCCCTTGCCTCAGGTTGCCTGCAGCAATAGATGCCAGAAGGCAAATTGGCAAAGGAGACTTGAATTATGCCCATAGGGATGGTGTGGGATGCACTGATCTGGGGCAATGGAAATAAATGGATGATAGAGCAGTAGAAGATGGCTGATGAACAGCAAACATGGACGCAAGAAGCATATAATGAAGAACAGCTGTTTTTGACTCATACCTTGCTCTTACTCAGTTTACTAATACAATTATTTTAAATTATCGCTTAACTGTTAAAAATAAACTTTATTTAGGCAGACCTGGAACAGTTAAGTCCAATATAGTGGCAACTGAATTCCAGCAAATCGACTTGGATGGTTTTCCATTATTTTTCTGATTATGCCTCCCAAATTTCGGCTGATTGATCTTTTTTAATTATTTGGTTATTTATTTATTTACTTACCTTTGTTTAATGGGAAAGTCTGACTGGATCTGTGAACCTCTTTTTAGCAGCGGCCCAGGAAGAAAAGCTCAACAGAAGAAATCCAATACAATACAATTGCTGTATAAGTAGGTAAATTATTACATACACTAGATAGATGGACAGATTATACATTACTTAATATGCAACTGCAAGTTTGATAACACTGTACATAGAATTAAAATGGATAAGTTATACAGCATATGGTAAAGTATGGTGTGGTAGTAACTAAATTTTTTGAAAGCTAGCTAGTCTGCTTACACAGTAAGATTTTTTACATCTTCCCTTTTGCAGAACACTCATAAAGTGACTGAAGCATATCACATACATTCCAGGCTGCCATGGACAATGTGGCTGAGATATCTGTCAATGAGAGATCAAGACACTCCCCTGGCAAGGCTGTCCTAGTCTCATCATCATGTCCAGCCTCTGGATAAGTCAGCTGTGGTTGTGGCATCTGTTGTGCACATGCAGGGAAGAGACATAGTGGGAAGGTTGCCATAAATAAGATTATCCTACTAACGCTGTGCATGCAGGAAAGTCAGGTCAACATTTGTCAGTACAACAAACCTTGCTGGACCACTAGTCCCTCCTGTATTCTGTGGTTGGCAACACAGTTTATGTCTTGCTCTGATTGTGCTAAAAAAGAAAGGAATGCATCAGACAACTGTAAAAAAATGTAAGGTAAGATGCTAGCAAATAGTTTCAGCCTATATGTCTCATACTAATGTCCCATTAGCTTCTTTACAAGGCACCAGACAGGTGAATCTTCTGTATATAAGTTAACAGATCTACACAGGTACATTATCCACATGGGGGCATTTCAAGTAGAATGTTGACACCCTGAAATAGTTCAGCATAACCCCATGACACAGTAGGTCTCTCCATAATTACTGCAATTGGCATATTAGAGTACATGTTACCACCACCTCCTTGTGATGTAGAAGCACCCTATTGTAGCCCATAAACATTTACAATGGTCTCTTGGACAAAGACCTGCCAGGGACAATTCCCTCAAAAAAAATAAATAAATAAGACAATGACAGCCACTTACAACACATGGAGATAAACAGAATGAGAGCATCACAGGTCATCATATCAACACCTGCATTGCATCTCTGACATGGTAATGCCTATGGGTCTGATAAGCACTTCAGTCAGGTCATATCTGTCATCAGCCTTCTAGGTAGACTATCATATGGCCTCAGTAGCCACTCCCTTAACTGTCTACAAAGGAGATAAAGCATAATTTTGCTTTCCTTTATGCGTCAGGCAGTTGCTTCTCACTGAACTCTAAAAGCATTAACCATTATCACATGAAGTATCATCTTGGAGCTTATAAACAAAGACATTGGTAACCTCCAAACCCTGGACCCCACTCAATTTGGGTTTGCAAAAGGTAGATCATGTCTACTAAACCTGATTGACTTCTCTGAAGCAGTCACCAGAGCCGTAGACGAGGGCAAGGTAGTGCACACAGCCTATTTTGACCTCACCAAGGCTTTTGATACCATGCCCCACTCTGGAATTATAGATAAACTCACTAAACTGGGCATAAATCCTTATGTCATAAGATGGGTGGCCAACTGGCTCACTGACAGCACCAACACAGTAAAAGTAGCCAACTTCAAGTCCGACTTCAGACCAGTGATGAGTGGAGTACCACAGGGTTAAGTCCTGGGTGCTCTCCTCTTCGGCATCTGTTTCTCTGAAGTGCAGACCAACACAGAAGGTCTTTGGCTAACAAAGTTTGCAGATGACTGCAAACTAGGAGCCATAATAGAATCACCTAATGATGTAGACATTCTACAAAAGGGCCTCACAGAGACAGATGCTTGGTGTCAAAGTCATGGCCTCAAGCTCAATGCCAAGAAGTGCATTGTCATCCCCTTTGGGAAAAACTCAATACCCATGAACTACCACATAGGCGGTAGCTCACTAAACACCGAAAGTGTGATAATAGACTTTGGTACACAGGTGGACAGTAGTGTCTCCATCGATAACCACATTGCCACAGTAGTCAGGAAATCCTTCTATGTGGCACACCTCATCACAAAAGGGTTCTCCTCTAGAAAAAAGGTGGTCTTTGTTCCTCTCTACTCATCCCTCATCAGACCCATTATAGAGTGCAATGCCATGTTTGGTATGTATCTCACAAGACACCTAAAACAATTGGAAAGTCCACAGGAATACCTCACTAAGAGGATTACCGGCCTCAAACAGATGCCGTACGCAGACTGTCTCAAAAAACTCCAACTCTACTCCGTCGTATATCGCCTACTCTACTGGACTAATTTCGATCTCTTTCATTTCCCTGCTATAAAACCCGCATTTGTGAGGTTTTTGCACTAGTATACATCTCAGCAAGCTCCTGCCTGGTGCCCTACAGAGTTCTACAGCAGCAGAGAGACAAAAGAGAGACTTTGGAGTGATTTAGTATCATTTTTCTGCATTTTCTTGCTGCCTTTAGCTAATTCTGCCTAAAACACTGGTTTTCTAGAATTTCTGTGATTTAAAAAGCTTCTTTCAGCTACATATTGTACTTATTTTATTTCCTGTACTTTAACAAAGTCATTTTTTGTTTTTAAATTACCTTTTTAACTGTTGTGGGCTACACACTCAAGTGTAATAGCCATTTCTGTGCATTTAAAGTGTTTTTTTGATTGTATATGCTTTATTTTCTGAAAAAAAAAAAATACTTGTTTTCCCACCTTTCTAAACTAGTATAGTCCAGTTTTCAGGTTAGTGCTGAATTCAGGGCTGTGTTACAAGTTTCTGTGTTTGCTCATACCTTACTTGGATAGAAGGAAGTTTCTCTGTACACTGTGAGAGAGGGAGCTTTGAGCAGCCTATCTGTCCCTGGAGGAGTGGTTTCAGCCCAGAAATTAGTAGTTTATTGGCTATTTTGGTCTAATTTCTATCTCTTTCATTTCCCTGCTATAAAACCCGCATTTGTGTGGTTTTGTGCACCGATCAGCATCGGTTAGCTAGGGTATAACTATTACCGGCTACACAAAGTCTACTCTTCAATTTTTCCCTTGGAACTAGACAAACTTTCAACTTAAGCACTCAAACCATTCACTTCTCATCCCGGCACTTGCTCAAAACTCATAGCAAGCATTAATAAACCTTAGCACTAGACCCCCCTATACTGTAGAGAAGGACAAGGCTCTCTATTCGACCTTACCAGCTAATCAGTAAAACAGTTCACTGTACCTATCCAGGCATGTCCAAAGGGTAGTTTCAGGTGTACTCTCTGGTCCAACTGGTGAATCTGGGCATTTTGAGGCAATGTTACAATTGCCTCATGTACACAGACAACCCTCTCCTCCTTCCACCAAACACTAATACATGCAAGAGATGCAATTATACAGCCAAACTGGAGGCTAAGCTCTCTCAACCCTAGACTGGAACAGGCAGTCAAGAGGAGAAGGGAATTACTTGCATCACACCACCAGTCCCACATAAACCTATGAAACCAGTACCAACAAAAAACACACATAAATACACGAAAGCATACCCCGAGGGTCTAAATAAAAATCTGCAAAAGCAACAGAGACCTCCAAAGCAGACATCCAAGAAACCTCCACCCCCCAACACAAACCATGAAACACATAGTTCACAAAACCAGTGTGCCAAGCAATCACAGCCCTTAAGGCAAAATAACATACCCAACACACTAGTAATAGGTGACTCTATAGTCAGGCACACTGATGTCCCACTCACTAGGCTGAACAAGGAGAAGGTTACTGTTAGCTGCCTGTCAGATGCCAGGATCTGCCACATAACACAAGCACTCAGGTCACTCCAGAACAAGTACAATTATGACTGTCACTGTCCATGTTGGTGTGAATGGCCTGAGCCGTACCTCCCTGGACTACATGAAAAGGGACATGGAGGAGCTCTCTGATCACGTAGCCCAGGCCTGTATGACCCTGGCCCTGAGTACCATCCTGCCTTCACCAAGAATGATACCATGGTATAGAGAAAAAAATATCAATTTCTACAATTGGCTAAGCTTCTGGTGTCATTCAAAGGGGATCCAGTGTCTGTCAGCCTGGGATGACATGCTCGACAAGCCACACTGCTTCACTAGAGATGGCTTGCACCTGTCACCCTTAGGCTTTCGAATACTGGCCAAGGCTCTTGCCACCCCAATAGTGCCTTTTTTAGACAAGGCTCAAAAGACAAACCCATCATCGTAAATAGCACAAGTAACAAAAAATTGAGGGTAATGCTACTCAATGCCAGAAGTCTAAACCTCAAAATGCACGTACTCGAGGCACTCCTCAGTATGGAGAAAATCAATATATGTGCAGTAACAGAAACCTGGTTTAAGGCTCCAGAAAGCATCCCAGCACTACCAGGCTACAACTCATACCATACATTTCAGCAACAGAACCCGGACAGAAATACAAAAGGCGGGGGAGTATCCATATTCATCAAGGATACCCACACCTCCAGGTTAGTAGCACAGCATGATGCTTCAGAGATCATCCATGTGCAACTAACAACGGGAAAAACTGCTATTCAAATTATAGCTTGCTACAGATCACCCACCATGTCCCAGGACCCCCACTCTGCATTCCTGGAAACACTGGGAAACATAAAGGTCCTACCAAACACCCTGATATTGGGTGATTTCAGTTATTAGTATAGTCAAGTTTTCAAGTTAGTGCTGTATTCAGTGCTGTGTTACAAGTTTCTGTGTTTGCCCATACCTTAACTTGGATAGAAGGAAGTTTCTCTGTTCACTGTGAGAGAGGGAGCTTTGAGCAGCCTATCTGTCCCTGGAGGAGTGGTTTCAGCCTAGAAACTAGTAGGTTATTGGCCATTTTGGGCTAATTTCTATCTATTTCATCCCCCTGCTATAAAACCTGCATTTGTGAGGTTTTTGCACTAGTATACAGCTCAGCAAGCTCCTGCCTGGTGCCCTGCAGAGTTCTACAGCAGCAGAGAGACAAAAGAGAGACTTTGGAGTGATTAAGTATCATTTTTCTGCATTTTCTTGCTGCCAGCTTAAATTCCACTCCCATTTACAACTAAATATAAAAAAAAAACATCAAAAACTAGGCATGCTCTACCGACAAAATCATTACCTTACACCTGCCACTAAAGTAACTCTTTCTACTTCCTTTCTTATCCCCTCTCTTCTCTACAGAATGCCTCTTCTCACTAACCTACAATCCTCTCTAAAAACACAACTTTCCTCCTGCTACAACAAAATTGCCAAATTTGCTAACAGCCATAAGTCCTCCTCCCATCACTGTTCCTCCCTCCAAAAACTAAAATGGCTAGAACTTCCAAATCATCTCATCTATACTCAAATAACTCTTGCACACAAGCTCATTTTTAACCCCTCCCTCTGTCCCTCCCTCTCTTCTACCTTTAAGATGCACCTACCTGATTGAGTATTAAGGTCCAATAATCAAAATCTAATAGAAGTGTACAAACCATCCCGTCCACCAGGCAAAAATCTTCTATCTTATGGTCTAGCACGTCTCTGGAACTCCCTACCACCTTCCATTCATATCACTTCTAACCATTACTCTTTCAAAAAATCTCTTCACTCACATCTAATATCCCAATGGGAATGCTCCTGCTCTCTCCCCACATAACTAATGATGGCAAACTCCTTCTTCCCTTCATTCCATGCTTCAGTTTCCTTCTCTCTCTCTCTCTCAATCTCTATTCTCATCAAAAACTTTCTCCTTCTATCAACTCTCCATATATTTATATTCCTGTTACTTATATGCTATTTGTAAATAATGCATCAGACTGTAACTGTTATCTGTATATTCCTAAAAGAAATGCCTCTCAGCTGCTACAATGCAATGTTCCAGTGCCAGTCTGTTTCAATTTCAACCTCATCACTAGTCTACATTATTTGTAATGTTTGCTGTATCAGTTGTAAATGTTTTGCTCGAAACTACTTTAGCTAATTCTGCCTAAAACACCAATTTTCTAGAGTTTCTGTGATTTAAAAAGCTTGTTTCAGCTACATATTGTACTTATTTTACTGCCTGCACTTTATCAAAGTCATTTTTGTGTTTAAATTACCTGTTTAGCTGTTGTAGGCTATACACTCAAGTGTGATAGCCATTTCTGTGCATTTAAAGTGTTTTTTTATTGTATCTGCTTTATTTTCTGAAAAAAAAAAAACTAAAAAATATACTTGTTTTCCCACCTTTCTAAGCTAGTATAGTCAAGTTTTCAGGTTAGTGCTGAATTCAGGGCTGTGTTACAAGTTTCTGTGTTTGCCCATACCTTACTTGGATAGAAGGAAGTTTCTCTGTTCACTGTGAGAGAGGGGAGCTTTGAGCAGCCTATCTGCCCTGGAGGAGTGGTTTCAGCCCAGAAATTAGTAGTTTATTGGCCATTTTGTGCTAATTTCTATCTCTTTCATTTCCCTGCTATAAAACCCACATTTGCACGGTTTTGCATGCCGGGCAGCGCCAATTAGCTAGGGTATAACCATTCCCAGTTTAACAAAGTCTACTCTTCAATTTTTCCCTTGGAACTAGACAAACTTTCAACTTAAGCACTCAAACCATTCATTTCTCATACTGGCACTTGCTCAAAATTCATAGCAACCACTAATAAACCTTAGCACTAGACCCCCCCCCCCCATACTGTAGAGAAGGACAAGGCTCTTTATTCGACCTTATCAGCCAATCAGTACAACAGTTCACTGTACCTATCCAGGCATGTCCAAAGGGCAGTTTCAGGTGTACTCTCTGGTCCAACTGGTGAATCTGGGCATTTTGAGGCAATGTTACAATTGCCTCATGTACACAGACAACCATCTCCTCCTTCCACCAAACACTAATATATGCGAGAGATGCAATTATACAGCCAAACTGGAGGCTAAGCTCTCTCAACCCAAGACTGGACCAGGCAGTCAAGAGGAGAAAGGAATTACTTGCATCACACCACCAGTCTCACATAGACCTATGAAAGCAGCACCAACAAAAAACACACATAAATATACGAAAACATACCCGGAGGGTCTAAATAAAAATCTGCAAAAGCAACAGAGAATTCCAAAACAGACATCCAAGCAACCTCCATTTCAATGCCAGAAGTCTAAACCTCAAAATGCATGCACTCGAGGCACTCCTCATGATGGAGAAAATCAATATATGTGCAGTAACAGAAACCTGGTTTAAGGCTCCAGAAAGCACCCCAGCACTACCAGGCTACATTTCATACCATACATTTCAGCCACAAAACCAGTACCGAAATACAAAAGGCAAGGGAGTATCCATGTTCATCAAGGATACACACACCTCCACGATAGTGGCACAGCACAATGCTTCAGAGATCATCCATGTGCAACTAACAACGGGCAAAACTGCTATTCAAATTATAGCTTGCTACAGATCACCCACCATGTCCCAGGACTCCCACTCCGCATTCCTGGAAACACTGGGAAACATAAAGGTCCTACCAAAAACCCTGATATTGGGTGATTTCAATTACCCAAACATTAACTGGAAGAACTACTCAAGTACAAACTCCCTTGCCCAACATTTCCTAGAATTTATAAAATCAAACACCCTGGATCAACTGGTCAACACCCCCACCAGAGGTGGCAACATATTGGACCTGGTCATCACCAATATGGGTGACCGGTGTTCCACACCGGAGGTCATCCCCTCGCTGATTAGATCTGACCATAAACTAATCACTCTGGATATCTACATTCCACCACCACCCCCAGTCAAAGAAACCAACATGAAAAACTTTTAAAAAGCAAACTTCACGTTACTTAAGACCGAGGTGGGAAGTTTCAAAGCTCCCATGCTAAAGGATAACACTGTCCAAGCTGAAAAATCCTTTACTAATGCACTCTATGGGCACCTACAAGAATGCATGGATTGTGCTATCCCAAGCAAAACCAAGACTCACTCCTCCAAGAAAGGAAACCAGTCTGCTGGACCCCTGCCATAAACAAGCTATACAATAGAAGGAGGAAACTAGTACAGAAAAGAGTAAAATCCCAAGAAGGGAAGACATCCCTGATCAGTATCAGCAAGAAACTACTTTCCCTCATAAAATCATCCATGGCTAGATTCAAAAGGGAAATTGCCATGGAATCCAAAGATAACCACAAGTCATTATTTAGCTATGTCAAGAATCTAAGTGGCAATGATCAGATCTGCTCGGAGTTAGTGCAGAATGGCACAAAATACACTGAACCGACCGATATAGCCAACATCCTGGCAGACAGGTTCAGTGCAAACTTCACCCTCCCTCTCACCCCCAAAAGGGCCCATAACTATACCAGAAGAATGTAGTGCCCCTGAAATCACAGACACTCAGGTTATAACAGCCCTCTCAAAAGCCAAAAGCGCAGCATCAGTGGGACCGGATGGTGTCCCAGGCTGCGTCCTAGATGAGCTCAAAGATGAACTAACCCCTAACCTAAACACACTGTTTAAACTCAGCCTCTCCACAGGCTACATGCCCACAAAGTGGCGCACAGCAACGGTTATTCCACTCCACAAAGGTGGAGGCACAGTGGACCCCAGGAACTATCACCCTATAAGCCTGACTAGCTTGGGCTGCAAAACTATGGAGTGCATCATCATGGATCTCATTAACAGAGACATTGGGAACCTCCCAACACTGGACCCTACCCAGTTCAGCTTTATTAAGGGCAGATCATGCCTCCTAAACCTGGTGGATTTCTTTGAGACAGTTACCAAGGCTATAGACGAAGGAAAGGTGGTCCACACAACCTACCTAGACCTCGCAAAGGCCTTCAACACCATTTCCCACTTAGGTATTATGGACAAGCTCTCCAGCCTGAACATAAACCCCTACGTCACGAGATGGGTTAGCAATTGGCTCACAGACAGAACCCACATGGTAAGAGTTGTGGGAGCTAGGTCTGACTCTAAACTGGTTACAAGTGGCATTCCCCAGGGTTCAGTCCTAAGACCCTCCTGTTCAGCATATACTTATCAGAGGTACAGGCAAGCACAGGAGGACTATGGCTGCCCAAGTTCACAGACGACTGCAAACTAGGGGCTATAATTGTCTCTCCGGCTGAAACAGACATCCTCCAAAAGGGTCTCACTGAGACAGATACCTGGTCTCAAAACCATGGCCTCAAGCTAAATCCCAAAAAGTGCATAGTCATCCCCTTTGGAAAAAACAAAGTACCCACAAACTACCACATAGGTGGTAGCCCCTTAAATATGGAAGACACAATAAGGGATCTGGGGACCCAAGTAGATAGTAACCTCTCCTTTGATAATTACATTGCCAAAGTGGTTAGAAAATCCTTCTATGTGGCCCACCTAATCAAAAAAGGGTTTGCATCCAGATCGAAAGAGGTCATTGGGCCCCTCTATGCATCACTCATCAGACCCATCATAGAGTACAATGCCCCATTTGGGATGTACCTTACAAGACACCTGCAACAACTGGAAAGACCACAGATGTACCTCACCAAGAGGATCACTGGCCTCAAGCAGATGCCCCTATGCAGCTCGATTGAAGAAACTCCAGCTGTACTCAGTTGCATACCGCCTACTCAGAGGTGATCTCTGCCTGACATACAAGGCCATGTCCAACCCAGAATTGATGGACATGCTCCACCTAAATAAAACTATATCCCCTCGAGCCACACGCTCCAGGGATCTAAACCTCACCACAACAATAAATAGGACATGCTGGAGGGATAGATTCCTGTCCCAGAGACATCCCATGCTCTGGAACAAGATTCCAATCTACATTAGGCAGAGCTCCTCGCTAACACTCTTCAAGAGAAACCTTGATGATTGGATGGGAAACTGAAAGTTTACCCTGGGGATCACTTCAATGGCTCTGCTGGACAGAGGCACAGGGAACTAATCTAAGGGGGTGGCAAAAGCCAACACATTCCGGCTAGGCTTATAAATGCCTTTGGGCAGATAGCCTAGTACCTACCTATGAACTATGAACCTATGATCTCAGAGGCGATCTCTGCCTAACATACAAAGCTATGTCAAACCCAGAGCTGTTGGACATGCTACACTTAAAGAAATCCCAATCTCTCCATACCACATGCTGCAGGGACCTAAACCTTGTCACCACAATAAACAGAACATGCTGGAGGGATAGATTCCTATCCCAGAGACTTCACACACTCTGGAACAAGCTTCCTATTCACGTCAAGCAAATTTCCTCATGGGCCCTCTTTAAGAAAAATCTTGACGACTGGATGGGAAATAGAAAATTCACCCCAGTGATCATTTCTGCAGGACTGCTCGACAGGGTTCATAGGTTTCATAGGTAGGTACTAGGCTATTGGCCCTAGGGCCTATATAAGCCTAGCCAAAAGGTACCCTGGCTTTCGCCACCCAAGAAAATTATTTTCCTGTGCCCTTGTTGAGCAGAGCCACAGAAGTGATCCCCGGGGTGAATTTCCTATCTCCCATCCAATCATCAAGATTTTTCTTGAAGAGTGCTAATGAGGAGCTTTGTTTGATATAGATAGGTAGTTTGTTCCAGAGTAGGGGCACAGGAAAATAATTTTCTTGGGTGGTGAAACCCAGGGAACCTTTTTGGCTAGGCTTATATAGGCCCCAGGGCTGATAGCCTACTACCTACCTATGAACCTATGAATATCTTCTGAAAACTGTAATACTTTCAGAAAGAGTAAACTGAGAGCCTGGGAAATATGCATATAACATGATTTCAGGATCACTGGTAGATCAGCTTGTCACTGCTTAGTGCCATGATGAGTAAACTTACATGGATCTCCTTCATCAGCCTGCTAGCATAGGATGCCATGTAAGATCCTAAGAATCTAACTGTGCTTGTCACATTTGCATAACAGGGAAATAAAGTAACTCATAGATATTTATGACACTTGGTCTTATTTGCATATCTATGGCACAAAGTGGTATAAAGTTGTAGAATTATAAAATACGTCATAATTTTATATGTTCCTTCTTTTATACCTCAGAAGCTATTTTGGGGGGGGGGGTCTAGGCAATAGTGTTTGGAAAAACAGCAGCACTTTGTGGAATTATAGGTAGTTCTGAGGAGATACATAGCACTCTGCTAGTATATTACAAGCTGTACTTGTCTGTACCTATATAGTTCTACAGTGGGAAAGATGCATATGTCTAGGCATATGAATATTGTACCCAAGATTTTATTCATTCAATGCTGTATACAGGTTATACCCTCTCCATAAAGACTGCCAGGAATTTATACCGACAGATTGCCCTGATATCATGAATGCTTTGTACACATAATACATGCAGATACACACATTCATGTTGCTACTCTGACACTGAATTCTTGGGCAGTGGCACACATTCATAGCAAGTTAGCTTATACCACACTACCAGCTTGCTGTGTACCTCTTCAGACACAAACTACCTGTCAGACACAGGCACAGGTACACATGTATTCCCTATAGAGGGAGGCATCCTTGGGGTATTGCTTATGAGAAACACAAGTGATTCATCTGTAAATGTTGCTATATCTGTCCTTTCAACTATAGTGAGGTACTGTCTCCTACTTGTCCATTCAACTATAGAATGATGCACCTAGGTTACCCCTGTATCTGTAGTCATTATCTCACCAGTCACAGTAGCACATAGTCTATAGTCATGTCTTTTGTGTTCACAAATATTTGATGCATGAGTTGGACAGCAGAAGTGGAACAATTTCTCCCCTTCCCCCAAATAATGATGTCCTACTCCTGGCAATGAGGATCTACAGGCAGCTCCTTCTGCCCAGCATGTGCTGCCTGTGGATCCTCATTTCCCTGCTCCTGGCAATGATGATCCACAGGCAGCACATACTGGGCAGAAGGAGTTCAAGCCATACTTTATGGAACCGGATGCATGACATCAATGCTGTTTGTGGGTGAAATTGCAAGCTTCGTCAATTCTGTAAGCTTGTTACCTGCATGACATGCTGTGCAAAGGCAAACATATGTTCTGTAACAACAGAGAGGTTGCTGGAAGTGGGTAAACCAGGAAGCAACAGGATAACAGAACTCTTGGATTTTTTATGTCCCTGCAGGACAGCAAGAGTGCTAGGATTCATGCTTGGATGAGTGAACACATATGGTAGATATCTTTAGAACAGCACTGCAAATATAGGTTATAGGCTGGCCACAATATACACAATTTATGCTTTGCCATAGGAACATGAGGTAATCAGCCATGTAAGTAGGCTATAGAGGTTGTGAGGGATTTTATGCTGTTGTGATCATTAGAGTCCATAGCTGTGGAGGAAAGATTGCCATTCTGCCTGCACTGCTGGGTATTGTGCCAAGTGATGACTGGGGGGGGGGGGGGGGGTTGTCTAGCTGCTCCTTACTCCTGTTCTTCTAGCTGCTGTAATCAAATGATGTTGCTGCACTTTCCATGACGTTGTGTGCTCATTGCCCTTCTGTGCTCATATGATATGACTGACCTGCCAGCTTCTCAACAACATATTGTGTAGCATGGAAAATACTGTTAACATTCTGTAGGCTGTAGGCAGATTATGCTACAGTGCTCCAAAACTTATACTGAGGAAGCAGAAGGGAGGCTTGTTAGTGACAGTACATATTTCTGCCTGCATTGTGCATTAATGTAATTTAGCAATGATCCAAGTGTTCCATATGGGTGTCATTAAACAGGACTCCAGCGTAGATTCAGCATCACCTGCAACATAGTACAAAATAAATGTGTGGGATGGATTAGTACATATGTGCACCTTATATATGTGACTATGGTATTAACCAGTATTCATTGAACAGATAGTCCTGTGGAATGTCACATTGCAGGAAACAGTAATATAACTTACTGTTAATAAATATACTTACTGTTTTTGTTTTGTTTATTTTTTTATTCTAATCTTTAACCTTTGTTATTACTGTTGTTTGTTGGAGCTTTTCTCCCCGAGCCTCTACTGAAAATGGACATATATCCAGTTAGACTAGCCCTATGAACAAATGTAAAATAATTAAATAAAAAAAATAACATGGGCGTTATACCTGTGAATCATGGGAAATGTCTGGATTTTGTGTGAGCACATTGGTCATAAACCCATCTGCATTATGCACTTCTTGACAGTACCCATTCCTGTTTCCATACCTCTGTGTTTGTGAACTAGGTGGGGCCTTTATTGCTAGGTTTGTGTAGTTGTGGTGCCTGTCCTAAAAGTGATACCCCTCTCTCTCTCTCTCACACTGTCTCTCCCCCCTGATTAACCTGGAAACCAGATATGCTTGTCCACATGTAGAAGCAGAACTCTGAGTAATTAGTTCATTATTCTTGAAGCAGAGGACAGAGAAATACCTTATTTGCATGTGATGGTGTCTGAAAGGTCAGTATAGCTAGGAGAGTGAGTAATTCATACCATGATCACCACCACAAAGATAGGAAGGCCACACATGCATATCCACCAAGTGGTGAGCAATGTCTTGATCTGCAAGGAATAGATAAATCATCTTTTAACCCTAAAATTACCCTGTCACCCACTGCTGGTACCATGTACATTGATACCTGATGCTTCCTCATGCAAATAGACAGGCAGTGACAATGCTAATTGCTCCTAGAAAGTCCTGCATGACTGCTGATGCAATGCTGATCATTTTTGCTATCCGTATCTCTGATATTTCACCATGTTTGGGTATTTTATAGTCTAACACACCTTGGTTTACAGCTGCCAGGAGTTATGACTATGAATCATAACTGTGCTCACCTTGTCTTCATTTGCATGTTATTCTAGCCTTATTTCCCTACCTCAGCTCCCTTCCTAGATCTCTCTAAGGCCTTTGACATGGTCAATCACCAACTGCTTCTCCAAACCCTGAAGGACCTGTCACTGAATAGTAGCTCCATTAAATGGTTCCAGTCTTACCTGTCTGATAGACAACAAGCAGTTTTATGGCAGAATACCCTATCCATATGTCTACCCATTACTGTAGGAGTCCCCCAAGGCTCCATACTAGGACAACTACTCTTTTCAGTCTTTATCAATGACCTACCCGCCATCACTCCCAAGGCCACCTGCATCCAATATGTGGACAACTGTACTTTAATGTGTACCGCCTCCTCCTCAACTGAGCTTATAACCCTAATCCAGAATACTTTCAATGATGTAGAAAAATGGTTTGCAAACTGTCAGCTTCTATTAAACCCCAATAAAACTAAACTGCTCATCTTTTCCCCCCACCTGTAAATCCTCCTCACCATTCTTTACTATAAGTTCCAACAATGGCACAATCATATCCCCAGATACTCACACAAAACTCCTGGGCATCACAGTCAATAACACCCTAAAATATGATATCCATTTCAATCAAGCCATCAGATCTGTCAACAAAAAACTGGGCTCCCTATACAGGATCAAACCCTTCCTCACTCCTTTTGCAAGAACCACTATCCCACCTACTATCTACCTCCTCTATGCTTCCCCCCTCTTCATTAACCTGAACCAAGCCACCCTTACCAAACTTGCTAGTTGTTACAACCATATTGCTAGATTTGCTACAGGTGCTACCTTTAGGACCCACCATTGTATCAACCTAACTCACCTAGGATGGCTGGAGTGGTCCAGTCTTCTCCGATACAACCAACTTATAATAACCCACAAAATACTATATCAACCCAAAAAAACACCAGCACTAAATAAGATCATCAAACCATACAGCAACCTGAGGACACTACGCTCTGTTGACAAACTGCTGTTACAAACAACTAAGATCATAAATGTGGCTGGGGACTCACTATTCGCCAATTCGGTAGGCAAAACTTGGAATATGCTACCTGCCAAACTTACTCACCAATCCTCCTTAACCCAGTTCAAAAAAGCCTCAAACTACACTTTCAACAGCATTGGCTGTGTCCCTGATTAAACCCCGACTAATCACCACCCACTGTTCCTGCAGACTATCCCTAAGCATTTCAGTCTTATACTCTAATAAGTGTACAAATTCTTGAAGGGACTTAGCCCATAACTCCATGAATTATTGTCTGAAATTGAAGCCGCATGATTTTGATGTTGTCTACTATGTTTAATCCATGTTTGTTATCCTACTGAAAACTGCATATTATACTTATCTCTAAATGTTTCTATTGTTCCTAATGTATTTATATTCTGCTTTCTGGAGCTTTTCTCCCCGGGCCTCTGCTGAAAATGGACATATATCCAGTCGGACTTTCCCGGTAAACAAATGTAAAATAAATAAATAATAAATAAATAAATACCTGCCTTTAGCTGCTGGACATTATGATGAATCTGCATATATTCTTTGCAATGCATTTCTTCTCACTGCATACTAGCATAACATAGGGCGATGAATCACTGCAATGCTGTGCATGACTATTTCACACTCCACTGAGCCCTACTTTGTATGTGCCATGACAATGACATCCAGTCTATGTTCCTTTCAGCTGTCACTGTTAACATTCTTAATGTGAAGCAATTTGGTTATGAAGTAGCTGCCATCATTATTAGTGCAGAGGATTAAGGATATGAGCTGTTAACAAGATAAGAAGACTAAGTCTCTAAACTTTGGAATTCCATATCTGTAAATATAAAGCTGACTGACAAGCACTCTACTTCTAAATCACTACTCAGACAATATCTTAGTCAAACATGGTCCTGCTGAGACATAGAAGTAGACTATCTATCTTACTTTACTTCTTTTCTCCTCTCTCCCTTGTATACCTGGACTACTTTCCAACAGCCATTGCATGTTACCATAAATATCATTCTCCACACACTACTTCATCTTTCTAAAACTGTCTAATTATTTTTCACCTTAACTTACATAACTACATGGTATTCATGCAAACCCCAATGTCAAATGTCAAGTCACAATCTATAGAGATATATATGTAATCACAATTAATTAAAATAAGAACTAGTGTCTACACGCTCTCTCAATTGTAAAGGAAGATAATGTTTATATGCCAAACTATTAATGCCTTTCTCTAAATGTATAAATGTAATAATCCCTTTCTGTGCACCTTCCTTATTGTAAATAGCACATGAAGTATATGTTAATCAACTTCTATCCCTAAACGTTTGACTGTAACGTATGACATATAACCCTGTGTGATATACAGTTTTGCTTCTGTGCATATAGGTTCATAGGTAGGTACTAGGCTATTGGCCCAAGGGCTTAAGTAAGCCTAGCGAACAAGGTTCCCTGGCTTATGCCACCCAAGAAAGTTATTTTCCTGTACTACTGTCGGGCAGAGCCACAGAAGTGATCCCCGGGGTGTATTTCCTATTTCCCATTCACTCATCAAGATTTTTCTTGAAGAGTGCTAATGAGGAACTTGACATAGATGGGTAGCTTGTTACAGAGTATGGGAAGTCTCTGGGATAGGAATCTCTCCCACCAGCATGTCCTGTTTATTGTGGTGACAAGGTTTTGGTCCCCAGAGCGTGTAGCTCGAAGGGATTGGGATTTCTTTACGTGTAGCATGTCCAACAGCTGTGGGTTTGACATAGCTTTATATGTTAGGCAGAGATCACTTCGGAGTAGGCGATATGCTATGGAGTAAAGCTGGAGTTTTTTGAGATGGTCAGTGTAGGGCATCTGTTTGAGTCCAGTAATCCTCTTTGTAAGGTACTTCTGTAGCCTTTCCAGCTGCTGCAGAAGTCTTGTGAGTTACATTCCAAATGGGGCGTTGTACTTTATAATGGGTCTAATGACTGTCGAGTAGAGGGGAACAATGACCTCTTTTTTCCTGGATGAGAACCCTTTTGTGATGAGGTGTGCCACATAGAAGGACTTCCTGACTACTGTAGTGATGTGATTATCAAAGGAGAGACTACTGACCACCTGGGTCCCAAGGCCTCTTATCACACATTCAGTGTTAAGTAGACTGCTGCCTATGTGGTAGCTCATGGGTACAGAGTTTTTACCAAAGGGGATGACAATGCACTTTTTAGCATTGAGCTTGAGGCCATGGCTCTGACACCAGGCATCTGTCTCAGTGACGCCTTTCTGTAGGATGTCCACATCATTTGGGGACTCGACTATGGCTCCTAGTTTGCAGTCATCTGCGAACTTTGTTAGCCAGAGGCCTTCTGTGTTAGCCTGTACTTCAGAGAAGTAGATATCAAACAGGAGATGTCCCAGGACTGAACCCTGTGGTACTCCACTTGTCATTGGTTTGAAGTCAGATTTGGAGTCTGCAACTTTTACAGTGTGGGTTCTGTCAGTGAGCCAATTGGCAACCCATCTTGTGACATAGGGATTTATACCTAGTTTACTGAGTTTAGCTATAATTCCAGAATGGGGGATGGTGTTGAAAGCCTTGGAGAGGTCAAGATATGCTGTGTGAACCACCTTACCCTCGTCTACGGCTTTGGTGACTGCCTCAAAGAAGTCGATCAGATTCAGGAAGCATGATCTGCCTTACACAAACCTGAACTGGATGGGGTCCAGAGTTTGGAGGTTACCAATGTCTTTGTTTATGAGTTCCATGATGATACATTCCATGGCCTTGCAGACCAGGCTCATCAGGCTAATAGGGCGATAGTTCCTGGGATCAGTGGTGGCTCCCCCTTTGTGGAGTGGATAACTGTTGCTGTGCACCATTCAGTGGGCACAAAGCCTGATGTGAGGCTATGATTGAACATGGTGCTTAAGTGGGGAGCCAGTTCATTCTGAAGTTCATGTAAAACACAGCTTGGGATATTGTCTGGTCCTATGGATGCTGTAGTTTTGGCTTTAGAGAGTGCAGCTTTTACCTGCGTAGTTGTAATTACAGGGACTCTGCATTCTTCCTGTATAGATATGGGCCCTTTAGGGGGTGAGTGGGGGGTAAAGTTAGCACTGAACCTATCTGCCAGGATGTTGGCAATATCAGTTGGTTCTGTAATTTTCATGCCGTTGTGCTGTAACTCGGAGCAGATCTGGGTGTTGCCATTGAGATTCTTGACATAGTTATAGAATGCTTTGTGGTTGTCCTTAGAATCAGTGATGATTTTGTTTTCATAGCTAGCTTTCGAACATCTTATAAGGGATTTCAGCTTCTTACTGAGGCTGACCAGGGAGCTCCTCCACTTATGGGATTTTACTCTCTTTTGCAACAGTTTCTTTCTTCTGTTGTACAGTTTGTTTATGGCAGGGGATCACCAGATTGGCTTCCTTTTTTTGGAGGATAGCATCTTGCTTCTGTTTGGGATAGCACGATCCATGCACTCGTGTAAGTGCTTATAGAGTGCATTTGTGTAGGATTCAGCAGTTGTAACTATTGTCCATCTGCATGGGTGTCATGAAGTTCACCACTTCTGTCTTAAGAAGCATGAAGTTGGCTTTGGAGAAATTTTTTACCATGGTTTCCTTAATGGGGGGGTGGGGGCAGAATGTGGATATCTGGGGTGATTAGCTTATGGTCAGATCAGACCAAGAGGAGTTGACTTCAGGTGTGGAACATTGTTCACTCATGTTGGTAATGACTAGGTCTAGGATATTGTTGCTCCTGGTGGGGGTGTGGATGAGTTGATCCAGGGCACTGGAATTTATGAATTCCAGAAAGTGTTGAGTGAAGGAGTTGGTGCATGAGTAGTTTTCCCAGTTAATGGTGGGGTAGTTGAAATTACCCATTATTAGGGTGTTTGGTTGAACCCTAGTATTTTCCAGTATATCAAGAAAAGAGGAGTGGGAATCCTGGGGCATGATGGGGGATCTGTAGCAAGCTACAATTTGGATTGCAGTTTTGCTCAGAGTTAGTTGTACTTGGATAACCTCGGATGCATTATGCTGAGCAACTAGCCTAGAGCTGTGGATATCCTTAATGAATATGGACACACCTCCGCCTTTGGTGTTCCAGTCCAGGTTACATGGCCGAAAAATGTGGTATGAGTTATAGCCTGGTAGTGCAGGGGTGCTCTCTGGAGCTTTGAACCAGGTCTCAGTCACTGCACAGATATCGATGTTCTCCATTTTAAGTAGTGCCTCGAGTGAGTGCATTTTGAGATTTAGACTTCTAGCATTGAGTAGCATTACCCTCAGTTTTTGCTTGCCTCTTCCTGTTACGGTGGTGAATTTGTCATTTGAACCTTGCCTAAAAAAGGCACTATAGGGGCAGCAAGAGCCTTAGCTAGTATCCAGAATCCCAGGGGCAACAGGTGCAGGCTATCTCTGGCAAAGTATCATGGACTGTCGAGCATGTCATCCCAGGCAGAGAGATACTGGATCTCCTTAGAATGACACCAGAAGCTTAGCCAATTGTTGAAGTCAATCAATTTGTCCTTGTACTGAGGTATAATTCTGGGTGATGGCAGAATGCTACTCAGGGCTACGGTCATACTTGCCTGGGCTACAAGATCGGAGAGCTCTTCCATGTCTCTTTTCATGTAGTCCAGGAAGGTACATCTCAGGTCACTCACACCAACATAGACAATGACAGAGTCATATTTGTACTTGTTGTGGAGTGACCTGAGTGCGTGGGTTATGTGGTGGAGCCTGGACAAGCAGCTGACAGTAACCTTCTCGTTGTTTAGTCTGGTGAGTGGGACATCGGTGTGCCTGACTATAGAGTCACCTATGACTAGTGTGTTGGGTACGTTGTTTTGCCTTATGGGCTGTGGTCGAGTGGCACACTGAGTCTGTGCACTTTGTGTCATTTTGGTTGTGTTGGGGGGTGGAGGTTGCTTGCGTTTCTGCTTTGGAGGTCTCTGTTGCTTGAGCAGATTATTATTGAGAGCCCCTGCAAATGTTTTTGTGTTTCTATGTGTGGATTTTGGTGGAGTAGATTTAGTGGGACTATGTAATGAGTGTGGCGTGGTGCAAGTGTTTACCTTCTCCTCTTGACTGTCAAGCTCAGTCTTGGTTGGAGAGAGCTTTACCTCCAGTTTGGCTAGATAAGTGCATCTCTCACAGGTTGTAGTGTTGTGTGGTAGGAGGAGAGGGTTGTCTGTGTACTTGAGGCAATTGCTACATTGCCCCAAGATGCCCAGATTCATCAGATAGACAGGAGAGAACACTGGGAGCTGACCTTTGGACATGCCTGAATAAAAAAACATTTTCCTCTAGATAAGTGAGGAAAGTGACTACAAGAGCTGTTTTTCTCTAAGCAAGTGAGGAAAGTAAGTACAAAAACTTTCCTCTAGGTAACGAGGAAGGTTGAGTGCTGTTGTAATTTGTAGCTTATTTAGTGCTTACAATAAGTTCTGAACAAGTGCTGAGCACAAATAAGCAAATTCAAGTGCTAAAACTAAGAATCAGTATCTGCACTAGCCTAGTTACAGGAAAGAAACAGGTGCAAATGGGGGCTTTTAAATCAGAAAGTTGAGAGAGATGGAAAAATTGCCCAAACTACAATTTCTGGGTCAGAACCACTCCTTATGTGGTAGGTAGGTTACCTAGTGCTTACCAGTCCCACTGATAAGCTAGAAGGTTTCCCTCCAATACCGAAAGGCTTGGGGGGCTCAGGAGCTTACAAACAGTCCTGGATACAGCAAATATGTATCTTGACTAGACTAGTTACAGAAAAGGTGGGAAACAAATACAAACACGGGCTTTCAAACCAGAAGTTGAAAGAGACGGAAAAACTGCCCAAACGGCCAATAAACAATAATTTCTGGGCCAGAAACCACTCCTCTTGTGGTATATAGACTACCTAGTGTTTACCGCTCCCACTGATAAGCTAGAAGGCTTCCCTCCAGCACAGAAAGGCTTGGAGGGCTCAGAAGCTTACATACAGTCCTGGATACAGCAAATCTGTATCTGGACTACACTAGTTACAGGAAAGGTAGGAAACAGGCTTAGAGTATTTTTTTTTTTTTTTTTTTACAGAAAAACTGCTAAAACAGCACTAAAAACAATTAAAGTGCAGTGCAAGCTAGCTCACTTCAGTGTGTAGCAATATTAAAGCAAATACAGTTGAAATAAATGCAATTTATTCAAAATGTATTCTGAACTGAATTCAATTATTGTTTTATTCAACTCTGAACAGTTAAAAAGTGCCAAAAATATACTTACCAACTGAGAAGCACACTCAGTCAGAACACAGGGAGATTCTAGCAAAGTTTTTTTTTTTTTTTTTTGTTATATATGCTACTGTAAACACAATTGGAGCTTTTCTCCCTGGCCTCCACTGGTGCCGGGCTTGATCCCATCAGCCTACTGTGTGAGCTTGAGAAAGCCATTTAACCAGCCAATGATCAGGGTAACTGGAATTTAGGCTAGGCTCCTTAATAGTCTCCTGTACTGCGTGCCTAGTGACTACTTATAAACCTATGAACCTATATGGTAGAGCAATGTTTAGACCTTGATTCTGTGATAGTTCATTGAGAAGAGTGGGTCTACTTTGTATTCATTATTTTATTCTGCTGCTGTTTGTATTGCTTTTGTATTGCTAGATTTTACACACACACGCACACACACACACACACACACAC
The DNA here is from genome assembly GCF_019279795.1 of Protopterus annectens. Classification (NCBI taxonomy): domain Eukaryota; kingdom Metazoa; phylum Chordata; order Ceratodontiformes; family Protopteridae; genus Protopterus; species Protopterus annectens. The sequence goes on from NC_056731.1 coordinate 489,877,806, forward strand.
ACACACACACACACACACACACACACACACATATGTAGATTTATATATATATATTAATGGACATTAATTGGACAATTTGCATTGTCCATTATTTTACAGTGTTTTATATTTTCAGGATTCTTCAGAAGGGTCATTGCTTTGATTTTAGTACTTATTTATTACTTTTGTAATTATCAGTCAAAATATCTGATAAATACTTAAAGGTTAAGAACTTTATTAAAAATTAGGTTTCTACACAGTTTCTAGGCATGTGGTCAAAGAAACCAATTGGTGGCCTAACCTAAAGAGACATGCCCAAAGTCATTCACTAGGCAAATGGAGGCTGAGGGAATTAAACACAGACTATAGGAAGCAGCCATTTACAGATTATAGCCTTAATCCTCTGGGATAACTGCTAGACTAGTTGACTGTTAGGTAAATTATTATGTTAATATATTTAATCAGCTCTGTTGCAATTAAGCTGAAGCTGAATTATCCTGCATTAGTAACAAAACAGGAAGGATAATAGAAGATGTTACTAAGCACCTCGATTGCTAAAGTTAACAAGTCTGTAAAAATGTCAGTTGAATATCCCAAAGGTTGTTTGACTTTGCAGATACTATCTGTTATCAATTGTTAGAAAACTGAACTGTAGTTTTCCCCATATGTTTCCTACTTTATTTTATTCCATTTCTTTATTTGAATATTAGGAGATTTAGGATATAGTCAGTAATGTTCAGAACATTCTTTTTTGCCTAGTTAGATAAAAAAAAATGCAGGGAAATATTTAAATGTTAAGTGTAAGCATATAAATGTAAGATACTTGAAAGCATTTTTTTCAAATTTAATATGGTCTGTTTTAAGGAGTTTTTAGTTGGGTTAATGGCTATACGAATCTATATTATCTTGAGAGAACAGAAAAGATTGAAGTTGGAGATTTTTTTTTCTCTTTGCGTTCATGATGAGGAGAAAGGATTTATAGTAAAACCTGAAAAAGCTTATGAGAACTAGTAATGTTTTGTTACTACTAAGAAAGTGTTTTATATGTTGCTTGCTACATTTGTTGTTATTGCTTAAAAACATTGTGTAATAAAATATAAAACAAACATAATATAAAACAATATATAACATTGCTGATGGCTAAAGAGACCCTTCTGTGAAATGATAAAGATTTTCAGGTGAAGTTTAATGAGCGCTGTGGCACAGCTGTTCTTAAACAGAAAGTAGCACATACACAGCTGTCTATTTTTTCTTATTCATTAAGACTGTTAACATTATAAACCAGTTTATTGTTTGACTTTTAACCTGACTATCAAGTTTTAGAAATCACCTGAATTCTAGATTTGTGGTCCCCATGTACTCCATCATGTACTCCAATATCTCAACAACCCCATCTGGTCTGGACTACTCACAAAGGCATGAAATATATATTTATGTGTGTGATTCTGTGTGTATAGCTATCTCTCTCTTTCTATAGATAAATATATAGATAAATAAAGATATGGGTTACATGAGTTACAGAGAAGTGGTTGACAATTCAAATTGTTGAAAAGAAAAAAGCTGGTACAGTTGATTAGAAATCAGCTGACTGAATGTATCAGTGTTTTTTCCTGTCCAACATCGTAGTACAATGGAGATCAGGTAATTTGCCCCTTGCAAAAAAAAATGCAACTTTTTTTTTTTGTAGTTTTCAATTGGCTGGTGATCGACAAGTTGTGTTTGTTCACTTGCCTTTTTTTGTTTTTAATATACGGACATGCTTCCAGATAAAGAGATAAATCATTATCATAAAATTAAAATCCATGAGGCCCAGGATTAAATAGTCATTGATATTCCAGGAATATTTTGATTAAAAGAAATGTGTCAAAAGCTGTATAGATTTACTAGAGCTAAATCTAGTCTGTATTGGCCACACTGAAAACAACACTATCCGTAACATATGTTATTTGTGGTGGTTTATTTTCCACTGAATGTTTATGGTTTCTCTGTGCATCTATCTGCATATGCACATATGTGTACAGGCCTGTGTGGGCTTATCAAGTCAAAAAAGCTTCTTCATGCTATAGCATTCCTCCAGTTTTCCCTTGTATCTAAATTTTATTTCATCCTAATAATTACAAATTCTACTCCATACCTGCAGAGTGCAGTCTTCCAGACTATAGGCCCTTATAGATCAGTGAATCCCTACATCAGGGTCTACAGCATATGTCACATCCAGGGTTTGCACATTCTGTTATGAATCATACTGTTGAAAAACCTCTGCCTCAAACCCTCCTTGCCACATTCATACCTAAGCACATCCTCTGCCATACTGTGCCCTCTTGCCTTGTTATCTTTTTCACGCTGATGGAATTTTACACAAAGTGACTTCCCTAGGGCTGTCTCCTTAGTACAGCTATGAAGGGTACACACTGCTATCCAGCTGTTTCTGGAAGCTGAGTATGCAGTTCACATAAATGGCATGCAGTGCTGCATTCATGCACCATTCACATCACTCTGGGGTATACTGAGAACTGACTGATGGATGAAAAAGTGGATTTCTGAGTCAGACTTCTATTAGAAAACTCAGCTCTTTGTATTACATATATCATTGAATGTGGCTGCCTATATCACAGTTGCAATGTACAGAAATAATCATTTTTGTCTCTTTGGTTTCAGATCAGATTGGTATCTTAATAACCTCAAAGCTTGATAATCAGATGAGACAAAAGAAAATCTGTGGTTGTTTCATGCCTAGTCATTAAATCTTAGTTTACATTTAATAGAATGGATGAGTTATTTGCAGTTTTTCTCATTCATTCTGGTAAATATTTTATGGGGCTACTTAACCAATACATCAAGAAACTATGCCCTCTGTCACATCCACCACTGTCACAATGTGAGCCTGGTAAATCCTCACTGGTGTGCAGATAGAGGTTGACACAGATGTATGAACAATTTATAAGTATGCCTCATTAATCACTTGTCAGTAAAAGTCCCAGTACAAGTATTATTACAGAAGGGCAGGAAGGAAATCCATACACACCATCTGTTGGAGTAATTGTGTTGTCAGTGTTAAGTTTATGAAGCTGGAAATTGATGGTGTAATGATGAATGTTGTTAGTGCATATGCTCTACAAGTTGGGTGTGCGATGGATGAGAAAGAAACATTTTGGAGTGAGTTGGATGAAGTGTTGATGACTGTCTCCAAGGGTGAGAGACTGGTGATTGGAGCAGATTTCAATGGGCATGTTGGTGAAGGGAACAGAGGGGATGAGGAAGTGATGGGTAGGTATGGTGTTAAGCAAAGGAATGCAGAAGGTCAGATGGTAGTGGATTTTGTGAAAAGGATGGACATGGCTGTGGTGAATACGTATTTTAACAAGAGGGAGGAGCATAGGGTGACATAGAAGAGCGGAGGAAGATGCACAAAGGTGGATTATATCTTATGTAGAAGGGCCAGTCTGAAGAAGATTGGAGACTGTAAAGGGGTGACCAGGGAAAATGTAGTTAAGCAGCATAGGATGGTGGTTTGTAGGATGACATTGGTGATCAAGAAGAGGAGGATGAGTGTGAGGGCAGCACCAAGGATCAAATGGTGGAAATTGAAAAAGGGTAATTGTAAGGTGGAGTTCAGGGAAGAGTTAAGACAGGCACTGGGTGGCAGGGAAGAGTTACCAAATAGCTGGGTAACTACAGCAGAGCTAGTAAAGAGATGGCTAGAAAGGTGCTGTGAGTGACATCTGGAAAGAGAAAGGAGGACAAGGAGACCTGGTGGTGGAATGAAAAAGTACAGGAGAGTATACAGAGAAAGAGGTTGGCAAAGAAGAAGTGGGATTGTCAGAGAGATGAAGAAAGTAGACAAGAGTATAAGGAGATGAGGTGCATGGCAAAGAGAGAGGTGGCAAAGGCTAAGGATAAGTTGTATGAAGAGTTGTATGAAAGGTTGGACACTAAGGAGGGAGAAAAGGACCTGTACCGATCGGCTAGACAGAGGGACCAAGCTAGTATAGATGTGCAGCAGGTAAAGGTGATAAAGGATAATGAGGGAAACATACTCACAAGTGAGGAGAGTGTGTTGAGGAGATGGAAAGAGTACTTTGAGGGGCTGATGAATGAAGAGAATGAGAGGGAGAGAAGGTTGGATAATGTGCAGATAGTGAATCCTGAAGTGCAGTGGATTAGCAAGGAGGGATAGCTATGAAAAGGATGAAGAATGGAAAGGCTGTTGGTCCAGATGACATACCTGTGGAAGCATGGTGGTGTTTAGGTGAAATGGCAGTGGAGTTTTTAACCAGATTATTTAATGAAATCTGGGAAAGTGAAAGGATGCCTGAGGAATGAAGAAAAAGTGTTTTGGTAACGATTTTTAAGAATAAGGGTGATGTGCAGAGCTGTAGTAACTACAGAGGGATTAAATTGATCTTTCACGGCATGAAGTTATGGAAAAGAGTAGTGGAAGCTAGGTTAAGAAGGGAGGTGATGATTAGTGATCAGCAGTATGGTTTCATGCTGGGAAAGAGCACTACAGATGCAATGTTTGCTCTGAGAGTGTTGATGGAGAAGTACAGATAAGGTCAGAAGGAGTTGCATTGTGTCTTTGTGGATTTAGAGAAAGCATATGACAGGGTGCCTAGAAAGGAGTTGTGGTATTGTATGAGGAAGTCGGGAGTGTCAGAGAAGTATGTAAGAGTGGTACAGGATATGTACGAGGGTAGTGTGACAGAGGTGAGGTCTGCGGTGGGAGTGACGGATGCATTTAAGGTGGAGGTGAGATTACATCAAGGACCAGCTCTGAGCCCTTTCTTATTTGCAATGGTGATTGACAGGTTGACAGACGAGATCAGACAGGAGTTCCCTGTGGACTATTATGTTTGCAGATGACATTGTGATCTATAGTGAGAGTAGGGATCAGGTGGAGGAGACCCTGGAGAGGTGGAGATATGCTCTAGAGAGAAGAGGAATGAAGGTCAGCAGGACTAAGACAGAATATATGTGTGTGAATGAGAGGGAGGATAGAGGAATGGTGAGGATGCAGGGAGTAGAGGTGGCGAAGGTGGATGAGTTTAAATACTTGGGATCAACAGTTCAGAGTAACGGTGAGTGTGGAAGAGAGGTGAAGAAGAGAGTACAGGCAGGATGGAGTGGGTGGAGAAGAGTGTCAGGAGTGATTTGTGATAGACGAGTACCAGTAAGAGTGAAAGGGAAGATCTACAAGAGGGTAGTGAGACCAGCTATATTATATGAGTTGGAGATAGTGGCATTGACAAAAAGGCAGGAGTCAGAGCTTGATGTGACAGAGGTGAAGATGTTAAGATTTGCACTGGGTGTAACGAGGATGGACAAGATTATGAATAAGTATATTAGAGGGTCAGCCCAGGTTGGAAGGTTTGGAGATAAAGCCAGAGAGGCAAGATTACGTTGGTTTCGACATGTGTTTAGGAGGGATGCAGAGTATATTGGGAAAAAAGATGTTCAGGATGAAGCTGCCAGGTAACAGGAAAAGAGGAAGGCCTAAGATAAGATTTATGGATGTGGTGAGAGAGACATGCAGGTGGTTGGTGTGACAGAGCAAGATGCAGAGGACAGGAAGAAATGGAAACAGATGATCCACTGTGCCAACCCCCTAACAGGAGCAGCCGAAAGAAGTGTTAAAGTACCTAAAGGGAAAACATTTCAGACTGGTATGTCATCATGTATTCTTTATTTTATGAAATACAAAAAAGCGAACAACAACCACCTGAGGATGAATGCTCCTGTGAACAAAATAACAAATAAAAGATGCAACTGTTTCCAAAGCATTCACCGGAGCAAAAACGGCAGTAAACCACAATGCTGTTACAGCGGAGTAAATATCCAAAGATTGTGAAGTCGACACCACATTAAAACTGGCATAAAACTTTTTATTCACACAAGTAAGCGCTTTCACCATTAGGCTTCATCAGACTTTAAGTCTCTTCATTAAACAATAGTTTAAAAGAACAGAAGGACCAAAGCCATAGTCTCATGTCTCATCAAATGTCATCAAACCAATTAAATATTTAAATGTTAAAATATTTAAAGGTACCATTTATTTGCAAATTGATGGAACGATAAATAAAAATAAAAATAATAATGATGGTAGTAAAATCACTAAAAAATAAGACATATTTGAATGCCAACACTAAACTCTGCACTGATGGGACACAGAGCTCAAATACAAGCTAATACAGTCTCCTAAGTTTGGGTCTAGATAGTCTCTTTTTGCTGAGGATGGGCTTCAAATGGACCTTGTCATTTAGACCCGGTTTATTATCCGCCCTACAGCGGATGATCCAACGTATCTCACATTCCTCAGTATAGTTCTCAATATCACCACCCCTAAGACTAGATGCAACAAATTGCATGACAGAAAAACTAAAAGTATGGTCAGGCCCTAAAGATTTACAGTGTTTCGCCAGTGCATTATGTTCTGAGCCAATACGTATGTGATATGTATGTTCCCTGATGCGTTCCCTCAACTATCTATCATTTTTCCCAATATAAAACGCTGTACATGATCTGCACCTGGCTAAGTATACAACATTCATACTCTGGCAATTAGTCATAGTGTGAAACTGAAATTCATATCCAGTGACTGGATGTACAAAGGTATTGTTCGTTGAAGTCTATTTACGATGATACCCAATGATTTGGGTGTCACAGCTGTACAGCGTTATTTAATTACCAAATCCAGTTTGGATAGCAAGACTATAGATCTTTTGGCTTTGTTTCTGGAAACAGTATTAGACAATAATATCTTTATATTTAGTGAAGATATATATTTACAGAAGGATGGCGTAGCTATGGGCACTTCTTGTGCCAATAGCTACGCCAATATAGTAATGGTGGACTGGGAGGAAGAACTTCTTTTTCCACTAGCAGCCTTCCAACAACATGTTGGGTTTTACAGGTGGTGCGTGGATGACCTCTTCTTGATTTGGAGGGGAGATGAAGCAGGATTGATTAGTTTTGTGTCCGTGATGAATAATTTAATGGATTTTCTTAGCTTTACGTTGAGTTTTTCCACGACCGACCTATCGTTTTTAGATGTACATATAATGAGACTTGACAATGGTTTATTGAACACTTCGGTTCACAGGAAGGCATGTTATAGGAACACCCTTCTTCATAGACGAAGCATGCATCCTAGGTATGTGTTCGACAATGTTTTGAAGGGACAGCTAATGAGAGCATCTAGGCTTAACCCCCTTGATGAAGGTTACGCACAAGAAATGGAAAACCTTAGGGAAAGGTTTGATGAGAGGGGTTATAAGATGATGGAAATAGATAGAATGACAGCGACCGTGAATGAGTTAAGGTCTACTAGGGCATCCCCATATTTTTTGGAATGGGGTTATAACCACCACCCTGAACAGATAGTGAAGACGGGTGAATTGAGAGTACCCCTTTTCTTTATGGGTGATGTTAAGGACATAGAGAGAATTTTTGAAAAGCATTGGTCCACACTTTTGATTGATGAGGATATTATTGACATTGTGGGCGCTAGACCCAAGTTCTTGTATAAGAACAAACAAAATCTGAAACGGATGCTATGTCATCACCCCCTTGGTTTACAGAGTATTCGTTCCGTTCACAATACTATTCCTTGTAATCAATGTAGGCAATGCCAACATATTGATACGAACAATACCTTTGTACATCCGGTCACTATATATGAATTTCAATTTCACACTATGACTAATTGTCAGAGTATGAATGTTGTATACTTAGCCAGATGCAGATCATGTACAGCGTTCTATATTGGGAAAACCAATAGACAGTTGAGGGAACACATCAGGGAACATACATATCACATACGTATTGGCTCAGAACATAATGCACTGGCGAAACACTGTAAATCTTTAGGGCCTGACCATACTTTTAGTTTTTCTGTCATGCAATTTGTTGCATCTAGTCTTAGGGGTGGTGATATTGAGAACTATACTGACGAATGTGAGATACGTTGGATCATCCGCTGTAGGGTGGATAATAAACCGGGTCTAAATGACAAGGTCCATTTGAAGCCCATCCTCATCAAAAAGAGACTATCTAGACCCAAACTTAGGAGACTGTATTAGCTTGTATTTGAGCTCTGTGTCCCATCAGCGCAGAGTTTAGTGTTGGCATTCAAATATGTCTTATTTTTTAGTGATTTTACTACCATCATTATTATTTTTATTTTTATTTATCGTTCCATTAATTTGCAAATAAATGGTACCTTTAAATATTTTAACATTTAAATATTTAATTGGTTTGATGACGTTTGATGAGACATGAGCCTATGGCTTTGGTCCTTCTGTTTTTTTAAACTATTGTTTAATGAAGAGACTTAAAATCTGATGAAGCCTAATGGTGAAAGCGCTTACTTGTGTGAATAAAAAGTTTTATGCCAGTTTTAATGTGGTGTCGACTTCACAATCTTTGGATATTTACTCCTCTGTAACAGCATTGTGGTTTACTGCTGTTTTTGCTCCAGTGATTCTTTATTTTATGTTGTTTTTGTTTATTTACAAAAAAAAAGAATATTGAATATATGTTTTTGAAAAATTCCTTTTTATTGTATTTTCCACAAATACGAAGTAAAAGTAAAGAGTACATAATAATTACAGACAATGCAGCATGTATTACATAGAAGAGTAAAGGTAACCAAACTTTCCAAAGAAAACATTTGCACATTTGCAAAAAAACATTGAGACTAATAGTTGACATGATTTCAACATATCTAAGGGTTACAGTAGAGCAGAGTTATGGTAAGATGTTGAGTGTTGGGTGTGTATATGCAGGGTACCTTTAATTTCTCAGAATGTAAAAAAAAAAAAGAAATATAAAACAATAAGAGAAAGAAAACTAATAAGTTAACAAAAGCTAATTACATATTTACAGTATGTACAATGTTGGAAGCCATCCTTATGTTGGTATCTCAGAAGTGTGTTTTATATGTCAGTGATACAACTATTTGTGTTCAGTAACATGGAGATTTTTATTTATATAACAACCACCTGCTTGACATTTAACTTTATATATTCTGTACACTTAACAAAATTGTCTCTAGGAGAAAATTCCAGTATGTTTGAAAGTAAATTCTTTTTTTTAATACTTTTAGTGGCTAGTTTGTGGGAGGAGATCAGACCTCCCAACCGTACCGAATTACTTGTTTTTTACCTAGTTTTGGGGTCCAAATAATGGGGTGCCATGATTCCCGAATGGCACCCCTAATTTCCAAATTCCCGGCACTTATATTAAAAAATTATTTCCTGTTTTTTTTTTGAGCTGACGTCATCACATACGCGATGACGTCAGCTCCTTGAAATGGCCTGACAGCCTGTCGGAATTGAGCTTCAGCTCAACGTGCATACATTTCTGGCTGGGAAATGGGAATACAGGAGAAGCCGCATATCTGAATTAACTGAATGTGCTAGCCGAGATGCCACATTTTCATTTGAATTAACTGAATATGCTGTAGGCCATTTTTGCTGCTGGAAGAAACCGTTTTCACTACAGATGAGATGCGAGGGTAGTTTTTGCTCCTGGAAAATAAGCTGCAGGGCCATTTTCATGAATATGCTGCTGGAAGAAGCCACCACAATTTTCACTATGGAAGAGATACAAGGCTGGGCCTCTATGTCATAACAAGGCAGGAAGGGATGTGTGTGTGTGTGTGTGCGTGTGTGCGTGTGTGCGTGCGTGCGTGCGTGTGTGCATGTGCGTGTGTGTGGAGCAGTATTTACTTAATGTGTGCACAGCGAGAGCAGTATTTTTAATGGACATGAGCTCAGCTCTTTGCTTCAGCTGCTTAACGGACATGTGCTCAGCTCTTTATTTAGTTTTACTGTGTGTCAAGAGCAGTATTTAGTTTTACGTTGTGTCTTCACTCGGCAGTATTTTGTGTGTGTGTGTGGGTGTGTGTGTGTGTGTGTGTGTGTGTGTGTGTGTGTGTTTAGCAATCTGAAGTGCATTATGTGAACTGAGTTTAGTTTACCTTATTACAGGCAAAAGCTGGAGGCTTCGTTATTTATAAAATGGATAGTCTTTTATGAAGAATTGTACTATATCAAAAGTAGCATAGTAAAGCTGTTGTTATGTTATTTCCTGAATGTTGTGAAAACACAGCCCATGTTTGGCTTTCATAATTATGTCTTCATTATTATAGTTTGAGATAATACTTATTGCAAATCCTGTTAAATTTGGTTCACAGCAAGGAATGTATTACGCTTTGCTCTGTGTTAGCAATGAAAAGATATAGAAAATTATAAATATATTATGTTTTTAGAACATCAGTATAACCTCCCTCCCACCATAAATTTATTTATTCATGGCTACAGATGAAAGCATGACTGGTTGCTTTTCTATTATTTTATTAACAGATCATCACATTACAAAATTAAGCAGTCATTATATAAAAATGCATTAGCATTTTAAACATCCCTCTGTCTCTTTACCTCTCTTGCTCTCTCTCTAAATATTTGCACATATGTGTCTGTTTCTCTGTATGTCTATCTGTCATATCAATATAGTGTAATCACTGTGCTGAATGTACTACAGTGTGGCAGTTTATAAAATACAGAAATACACTATTAGTAACTTAAAAAATATACTTAAAATCCATAGTAAATAATCAGTATAGCTAGATGAAACAGTGTAGATGTTATGAAAATATTATATAGTTATCACCAGAGGGTAAGGAAACACAAAAATAGATGACCCATAAACTAGAAATAATGTTGAATGAGGAAGGATAAGGAGGACATAAGCATAACAGTGAAAATAAAGACAGCCAAACTGTGTGTGCGTGTGTGAAAATGCCCCAGTTAGGTTATAACTAGTGGTTAGAGTTACTCAGACTCAAACCCTGTACCTTAGGTACAATGAGCTACAGCCTACATTGTCTACCTATACCAGCACCACTTGTGATTCAAGGGGTTTTACAGAATGATTGGCTCATTCGTTTGGTCTATTCCTCTTAAATGTGTGGTTTTCTGGCAAGTCAGTAAGAACTGAATTCACTAAATAATGATAGGAAGACTGAAACTCAAATGACTGTCTTGCAGGAAATGCATGGTAATGCAAAACATTTTATTCTAGCAACGTTTCTAAGATAATACAAGCAATGTTTAAAATGTGTCCCTAGTTTTGGGCTTTTGCCCCCCCCCCAATAGATTTTGGCTTTTTTCAGATTTCTTGTGCTGCATAGTTCTTTAGGGGGAGATAGGTTTAGTCTGTTTGTGTTGTTATTAGTAGCACAACAGGTAGAATACTTGCTTTTGATGCAGGAGGCTGTGGGTTCTGCTCCTACAATATGTAGATGGATTGCCGATACTGTACTTTTAAATGGGGTGGATGCTGCACAGTCCTAAGAATGTCCTCTTTCGCAGAGATACCTAGTAACTATGAACCTGTTATCTGTTTGCCGTCCATTCCCTATTGCAATATTACTAGCTTATCATTTTTTAATGTGACATAGGCAATTTATTCCTCAAGGGCAACAGGCACTTTATTTGTAGATGAAACAATGAAATATTAAGTTGTTTGCTAGCAGCAACCTCTTCATTAGATACAGATCTTACAGATCTCTTTAATGTGGAATTATTTAGATGACTTTTACTTCTGCAGAGATTGTGCATATTTACTGATACTGGTGGATTGTAAAAGTTTGAGTGGACTTTTATGAAGGAAATGTTCTGAATTGGGCAATTTTGTCTTTATTGGTTTATGCATTCTATTTCATTGCTTACTTGAAAAATGTTCAAAACAAATTTAAAATGCAAAACTGTGCTCTATTACACAAGGAATATAATTTAATACAGTCGGGAAGGTGTATCAAAGAACACATGTATGCTTTGTGTGCAAGGTGTCTATGATTTGAAAACAGCCCAAAGGTAATCTTTATCCACCACTGGCCAGATGCATTTTCTTTGAATGTGGGTTTCAATGCTGTTTTAATGAATGTGAGTTTCAAGAGCAGAGAAGTCTTAATGCTAAGTCTATTTTCATTGTGAGACTATATTGCTTTGTTTAGCAGATGTCTATTAGTTTGTGCTATAAAATGTAAAATAAAAGTTTTAAATGAAATCCAAAGTCAGTATGCACATTAGTGTTTATGGTAAATGGTGCAAATAGCCAAGTAATGGGACATTGGAATGGCTGCAGGGGGACTCTGGAGCCATATTTTGGTTGTCTGTTCTTAAGTTTGCATTAGAAAGTTGGTATCCCACAATTCCATCAAAGTGGGTGGGGTCACATAATTATGTATGCAAATTTTATGTTAATCAGCCTACAGATTTGTACCTATTTTTCATGGGCCTTTGTCCAGATTTTTGATGTTTCCAGGTTGAGAGGTATGGAGGAGATATATTTAACTGCCATGTCTTTAAAGTTGTTCCATGAGATATTTTTATTATTAACCTAGTTTTTGGATTTATAGAATTTAAGTAATGTGCATACTGTAACTAAGATATGCTTGTACATTCCATTGACTGAACTAGGAATTATATGCAAAATCATTGTTTCCCAAGAGAGAGTGGTTTTTGCATAACCAACTTTCTCTAGTTGTATTCTTAAGGAACACCAGAGCTTAGAGATTTTCTCACAACTCCAGAAGATGTGGAGAATATCCACATCTTCCCTAGAGCAGAAGGGGCACAGTGAGCTTTTTTATAGCCACTTTTTTTGAGAACAGCTGGGTATAATATGCATTGTTGCTGATCATCAGTTGTGTGTATATGAGGTTTCTGAAAGTTGTAAGTTTTAAGGTATTGTTTATGGCTTCTTGTTTTTGAATTATTGTGATATTGTTATTTAAGTTTTCCCAGTATCTTGAGTAGAGTAGCGTGGATTTCTGTTTTAACTCATTTATTAATTTATAGGAATTTGAAATCATTTTTTCTTTGGCTGTTAGAGCTTTGATTATGTTTTGGGTATTCTCTGTACTTTGTATTTCTATTTTGTGGTTTGAGTATTTTAGGTTAATTATTGATATTTGTCGAAGAATGTAATTATACTACAGTAAACAAAACTGAACCAAACTATTTAAAATTACCGCTAGAAGCCGTACTGATTGAGAAACCACAAGATTTATTTAATCGCTAAAATACAAACATTTTTCGTCCAACACTGTGGTTAGACTTCTTCAGAATAAATCCCAAAACAGTAAAAATTTATTTTCAAAACATATTTATACTGTGTGCCAAATACTCTAATGGTGTAATTAATCTGCAGGTGTCTTAAGGGCACAAACTCCAAAATTAAAACAGGAACTACCGTAAGTCCAATTACTTTATAACCACAGTGATAACAAACCAATATATGACAAATATAACAAGTAAATGCTAACCGAAGAGTATGCACAATCTAATACTGATATTAACATGTGCATGTACATGGGGAACTACAAAAAAAACATATATATATATATATATATATATATATATATATATATATACATATCCTACACAGGTCATATTAATATGCTTCATATTTTAAAAGTCATATTGATACACGCATATACATATATATATATATATATATATATATATATATATATATATATATATATTTGTCTAAATAGAGTTAAAATTAAATTAAATTAAACTACATATAAAAACAACAATCTAAGCTGACTTAAAATCAAGAAAAATATCAAATTATGACTACCTGATGTTTGGTGTTTTAAAAAGACATCTATATGTATGTAAAATTAATTTAAAAACATCTAAATACACCAAACTAAAATAACTAACATTCAAGAAAATTCTCATGTTAATACTTACTACTAATGCCCTAAATGGTATTAACAATATGCAACAATATTAAACATATTAAAAATATTAAAAATTCTAAACATTTTTAGAAAAATATCAACTATATTAAAAATATTAAAACTATTAAACTTCCACATAAAATACCAACTTTATGTCAACAATTGTGCTAAACATGTGAAATACATGCTACAATACAAAATAGTGTTTAAGATTCTATATATAAATTATTGTTTGAAAATTGTATGTTGAAAATTATATATACAAATAATCTGAAAAGCCCCTAACAATGTTAACAAAAAGGACCTTGTCTGTCCAAACTTCCAAGTTTTAGTAAACACATTAGGGAGCATCTTTCATTTAAACCTGGGTCAGAATAGTCATTAAGTTTAATTTGCCATAGTAACTCTTTCTTTTCTAGTAAGAGGCCAAAAGGGCCTCCCCTAGCATCTTGTGTGATTTGGTCAATTATTTTGAACTGGAACTTATGATGGGGATAGGAGAGAACATGTCTGGCTAAGGCGTTTTCTTCTTTTTGTAGGTTGATACTTCTCAAGTGTTCATAAACTCTATCCCTCAACCTGCGTTCCGTCTTGCCTATGTAAAAAGATGGACAGCCTTGGCAAACTGCCACATATACAACTCCCTTCAAGTTGCAGTTAAATTTTCCTTTTGTACTTAACTTAAAGCCATTGATGTTAATATTAATACCTAATGACATATAGTGGCAGTAAGAACAATTGCCACATTGCATCATCCCCTTATTAGACGTCCTTGCATGTGTCTGTTGTTTTTGATGTAATAATTCTTTAAAACTTAGACCTCTTTTCCAAACTATCCTGGGTATAGTACCCAGTTTGGACATGAGAATGTTATCATCTTTTAATAAAGCCCAATTTTTTATCAAAATTTCTTTTATATGTCGATAATCCAACGAAAACTTTAAAACACATGCTAAATGAAATTCTGTATCTATTTGTTGATGATGTATTAGACCTTGTGTCTCTACATTACTCCATGACATAGTGGGGCTGTACTGTCCTCTCTTGTTCTGCTTCAAAATAAGTTTAAAATGTCCATTACTTCTCTTAGATGTAACTTCTTCTATTAATTCTTCTATAATAGAAGTCAGATAATCCCTATTCAGAAACATTTATTTTAAGTTCATACATTCTTCTTCAAAATTAATGTCTGTGGTTATCATACGTGCAGCTCTGACTAACTGACCTTTGATGATAGACTTTTTTTGATGCATTGGGTGTGCACTAGAAAAGTGGAGAAATTTATTAGAATAAGTGGGCTTTCTAAAAATGTTTGCTTCGTATACCCCCTGTTGGACATTTTTACATAAATTAATGTCCAAAAATGGAATTGAGGTAGTGCTAAAATTGTGTGTCAAATGCAGGAAATCAGTAGAATTGTTAAGCATGTCAACTATATCAATTGCTACCAAATCATCACCCTCAATAATCAATAATATATCATCAATAAACCTTGCATAAAATTTGACTATGTGTTTCAAAGCTTGATTACCAAACACATATGTGTTTTCCCAATATGACATCACTAAGTTGGCATAGCTCGATCCACAGGGGATCCCATTGCAACTCCTTTCTTTTGGATATAAAATTGATTGTCAAACAATAGACATTTGTATTTTAGCGTTTAAATAAATCTTGTGGTTTCCCAATTAGTACGGCTTCTAGCGGTAATTTTAAATAGTTTGGTTCAGTTTCTTTTGCTGTAGTAGCGTTTTTGTTTTTTAACCACTATGGCCGATAACTCTTTTGAGAACACTCCAGCAGCACTAAGGTCCTCCGATGAAGAAGTGGACCTAACGCATAAACTTTCTATGTTGATTGAGCTGTTGTCACAAAAAGTGGAAAACATTAGAGAAAAGTTAAACAAAGTAGCAGCAGCTCAGCAACAACAAAAACAATGGAACCGAAGGGTCGGACCTATGCCTATTTAGTTAAAGGTATCTCAACTAGAGGGAAGTATACTGCATTATGATTTATGTGGTTTAGAGGAAATATGGAGGATTTTTGGGGGGTTATTTTGTAATTTTCTACTGTAGAAAATTGTTTCACTGAGGAAAGTATTTTGATAAGTCTGTATTTGAGAGTTCAAAGTATAAATGTTACTTCACATGGATGGGGAACCTATTCCAGAGTGCGGGTATCCTTTGAGACAGATATCTGTCTCACCAGCATGTTCTATTTATGTTACAAGCAAAGTTTTAATCTTTGTAGCTAGTGTTTCTGGTGATATTCGTTTTGCAGATATGTAAAAAGTCCATTAGGGCTGGATCTGAGGATACCGTATATAGTTTTTAGCATAGTTTTCCTCTCAGTAACCTGTAGAAGCCAGAGTATAGATTTAGGACTTTAAGGTACTCTGTATGGGACAATGTGTTAATACTATGTTTTCTCTTAATGAGTAACCCATGTAAACATTCTATATGTTGCAGATGCCTGGTCAGGTACATGCCAAAGGGGGCATTATTCTCAGTCTGATAAGGGCCAAATAAAGTGGTACTGCAACTTCCTTGGACAAGGATGACATACCCTTACTTATATCTGCTGGCCAAAGGCCAGATTACTGCCTACAAAGGTTCCCAGATCCCTAACTACTGGGTCAGCTCTTAGGGGTGTCTTATCAATGGAGTAATTAACCTGGGTGGACTTTTTCCCAAAAGGCACTATAATGTACTTCTTGGCATTGAGTTTTAATACATGGTTTTGGTCCCAATCATTTGTCTGTGTTAGACATTCTTGCGTGATGTTAGTGTCATGGGGGGATAACTCCCAAAATGCAGTCTGCAAATTTGGTGAGCCAGAGGCCCTTAACAGTAGCCTTCATCTCCGAGAAGTAGTTGCCAAACAGTAGCTGGCCTAGCACTGAGCCATGAGGTACTCCACTGATGACCAGTCTCTTTGAAGGTGGTCTCACCAATTCTGACTTTGTGGGTCTTATCTGTGAGCCAGCTGGCAGTACAGTAAGTTATTTAGGGATTTATGCCAAGTTCTGTGAGTTTGCCAACAATACCAGAGTGGGGTATTGTATCAAATGCCTTAGCCAGGTCTAGGTAGGTGGTATACACTGTTTTACCCTTGTCCATTGCCTTGGTGACCCCGTCAAAGAAGTCTACCAGACTAAGTAGGCATGGCCTTCTTCTGATAAAACCAAAGTGGGATGGGATCAGTGTCTGTAGGTTGCTAATGTCTTTGCCAATCATTTCTATGATAATTTGTTCCATGGGTATACATATTACACTAGTCAGACTAATGGAGCTGTAGTTTCCTGAGTCATTTGATGGTCCACACTTGTGAAGAGGGATAACCATTGCAGTCCTCCATTCATTGGATATATAGCCTGCTTGGAGGTTGTAGTTGAAAAGTGACTCACATGGTTCTGATGAGTCATGTCTCACGCCATTCAGGAGGCAACCCAAGATATTGTCTGGGTCCACTGATGCTACATTTTTGGCCTTAGTGAGTGTCACCACGACCTGATCCCTGATAATAGTTGGGGGTTATGCTAGTAGGAATTTCACAGGGGAGGTGGGGGGAGTATGGGTGAAGGTGGTATTATTTATCATCAGTTCAGCACACTGCTGTCTGCTAACTTTAAGATTTTGGACAAAGCTTTAGGAGATCTTGTGGTTATCTTTAACTTGAGAGGCTATCTTGACCTTGTAATTAGCCTTGTTGCATTTAATTATTGATATTAGTTTCCTGTTCAGTTAGTGAGTATGAAAGTTGATCTTTCTGATTTTGGCCATGACTTTTTTCCTTTTGCTGTATACCCTGTTAAGGTTATGATTCCACCAGTGTGGTTTGTTTTGCGTTTTGTTTTTGGCTGACTTCTGGTAGGTACAGCAGCCTCTATGCAGCCATTTACATGGCTGTACAGGGTTTCTGTGAACTCCACATAGTTTGCTGTAAACTCAGGGTTTGGAGGGGCATTGAATTTTGATAAACTGTTGCATAACAGAATGTAGTTTTCTTTAAAATAGTTCCTGTTACAGGTTTTGCTGAGTTTTCCATGTTGATTTTTATTTTGAAGGTGACAGTTTTGTGATCTGATTTCATCAGTGAGCATGTGACATGGGGGGGGTGCAGCACTTTCCCATATTGGTGAATACTAAATCCAGTATATTTGAAGGTTTGGTTGGAGTATACACTATTTGGTTAAGGGTATTTGTATTAATAAAGTCCAGGAAATACTTTGCCTGCAAGTTGGAGGCAGTTTATGTTTCTCACTCTATACAGCGGTAGTTGAAGTCTCCCATAAATATGGTATTTGATTGGATGGGCAGTCCCTCCAGCAGGTCTATGTATGAGTTATGGGATTTTTGAGACATAGATGGTGACCTATAGTTCGTTAGGATTTGTTAAGGGATTTTACCTTTGGTGATTTGCACATGGACGAACTCAATGGCATCATCCTGTTTAACCAACGTTGAGGTATACTTGTTGCTAATGTAGATTGAGACACCTCCACCTTTAGTCCCTATCTGTGTGACCAATGGTCTAAATATGTGGAAGACACTGAAGCTTTGTACTTTCTGTGGCCTTAAACCATGTCTAGGTAATGGCACAGATGTCTATATTCTCCAGAGTCAGAAGAGGTTATAGAGTGTGGAACTTCTTAAGGGTCTTAGCACTGAGCAGTAGCACCTTTAGGTTGCTGTGGCTTTTATTTGCTAAGTTGCTAATGTTGTCAATTTGATATTGCCTAAAATGGCTCTAAGGGAATAGATAATATTTTAGCCAATATCTGGAAGCCCAGGAGGGACAGGTGCAGACCATCCTTAGGAAAGCACTGTGGTGTGTTAAACATGTCTTCCCATGCTGACAAATATTAAACCCCCTGAAATGACACCAGAGACTAAGCCAATTGTTAAAGTCAATCATTTTTTTTGTTTATAAGGTGGCATCATCTTTGGTGAAGGTAGAATCCTGCTCAATGCAAGGCACATACCTGCCTGAGACACATATTCAGACAGATCCATAATGTCTCTCTTCATATTGTTCAGGGAAGTATGTCTCAGGTTGTTAACACCCACATGGACTATTATAGAATCATACTTGTACTTGTGGTGTAATAACTTGAGTGCATGTGTAACCTGGCAGATCCTGGATTCAGATAAGCAACTAACAATTATCTTATCCTTATTCAGTCTGGTGAGTGGGGCATCTGTCTGTCATACAATGGAGTCCTCTATGACAAGAGTTCTGGTTAAAGTGTTTGCTTTCCTTATGGGCTTCATTCTTGGGGGTCCATTGGGCGTAGGCAAATGTGTGTGGTGTTTGGTGTTGCATATGATGAGTGCTTTAGAGATTGCTGAGAAGAAGCATTGCTTTTTATAGGTTTAGGACATCTTTGAAGTTTGGAAAGATTGCTTTTTAGTGTCCCATCAAAATATGGTCTATGTGTGTGGCGGACACTGTCTGGTGGATGTAGTATATGTGTTCTTGACAACCTTGTTTGTCAGCAAGATTTTTGCCTCCAGGGAAACTGTGTATGTACATATCTCGCACACTGTGTTAGTTTCTTTAAGGATTAAGAAGTTGTCTGTGAACATGAGACAATTACTGCATTGTCTCAGGATGCCCATAGTTGCCAAACTGGCTACAGAAACATTTGTAAATTGCATATCTATGTTGTCCAGGCCTGTATTAGGGTAGGATTTCATGGTCTGAGGGCTGTGCTGCTTGCCCCCTTGTAAACTGAAGTTGAAGCAGGCAGGGTACTTCGTTTAAGATGCTTTATTGTATAGAAGCACATCAGCATGGATAGCAACATCAGTAAATATAAATGAACTGATTAACAGATAGAGCTTGCACACGTACATACTTACATCTCAACAGCTTACTACAAAATGGCAGTCAGACTTGCACGTGCTCAGTATTTATACACTTGTGTAAGCCCTTGGATAGCTTCTTAAAGAGACATACACACTTTATTCTACAGGCTAGGTTATACAGAGGTCTGCTAGGGTGGTCTCTAGGGTTAGGGAGTTAGATAATGCTAAAATATGGTATTGGTGCTGTTAGACACACAAGCTAGCTGCTCTAAGGTTAACTCTGTGCAATGCCTCACTTAGTTACAGGTTACAGTCCTAATACTAGTTATAGAGGTAAACTTTACTTTCCAGGCATTTGCTTCTGTACAGGGCACTAACAACCACAGCTGCATAGTGAGCAGCTCCTCACAAACATGCCTAATTTATAGCAACAGAAATGAAACTGAAATCTAACACCTGAGCCCTCTGTCCAATAAACAACTACACTTTGAGCTCTTCTGGAGACCTTCCCAACTCAGAAAGACCAGGTAAACCATTTCTGCCACAGGATGGATGATGTAGTCCTCTTAATAAAAAACACAGCAAAAATGAACCTTCAAGTACAATGCAACAGCAAAATAACTTATTCTCTGGCTAAATCAGCCTACAGCAAGATAATATAAATGCAAACAATTTAGAAAGCAGCATTTTGAGAAGTCAGGTGACTTTTCACCAAAAGTACTTTAAATGCCGTAAAACAGTAGTGATCAGTTCAGTAATGAAGTGCAAGTGCAGTAAAACAAATGTAATAACTCGTCTTTGCCTGGATGACACTGGATACAGCGGAAATACTTCTCAATCACAGATGAGGATGCCAGGCTTTGCTGAGCTCTGTGGAATGAGCACAGAGCTGCACAAACGCACCTAATTTATAGCAACACAAAAGAAGTGAAATCTAACTCCTGAGCCCTCTGACTAATAAACAACTATACTTCAAGATATTCTGGAGTGCTTCCAAACTCAGAAAGACCAGGTAAACCATTTCTGCCACAGGATAGATGATCCAGCCCTTTAATATAAAACACATTAAAAATGAACCCTCAGGTACAATGCAACGGCAAAATAATATATTCCCTGGCTAGACTGTAATACAGCAAGGTGATTTTAATGCAAACAGTTTAGAAAGCAACACTTAGAGAAGATAGGCAATTTTTTACCAAAAGAACGTTAATGCTCTTTAAATGTAATAATGAAATGCAAGTGCAGGGGATCAACTACAAAGAATGAGATTTCATAGCACACTAGCAGCAGCTAGACCAAGGAAAAGTAAATACACTGTACAGTGAAAAAATGCAATAAATAATTTGAAAATATGGCAGCAGTCTTCAGAAATTATGTGATGGCCTTCTGCACCTTCTCTCACTGTGAGCTAAATAGAAGAGCACCAATCCCAAGCTGATTCTTGAAAAGCAGTTCCCAAGCTCTTCAGTGATTGGTAGTCTCATCCCAGGTGTTACAGATTTCAAACATAAACTGGAAAGAAGGGAATAAAACTCGTAATATTGCAGTGATCACTAACTTAGTGAGGTGATATGAAACAGAGGCTAACACCCCTAAACTTCAGACCTACAGATGTACAGGAAATCAAAGCAATAACAAAATTGCAATCACATAACAGTCTCTGAAGGAAGATCTAAATAGCTGAAAAGGTAAGTACAGACACAGAGAAAGAAAATAAAATTGCTTCCCTAGCTTATTTTCTGTTTTTAAAACTCTAGCAGGAGTCAGACAATTGTTTGATTGTCAAATGTAGCCAAAGCCTTACTGAATGACCAGGTTAGGCTACAGAGTTGTGTATTTAGTACCAGTCAGTGAAGCAAAACAACCAAAGACAAATCAGTGAATTCTAAGCCCAAGTGCTAAAAGTTTTTTCCCTGATTCAGCCGTATATCAAGCTCTCACCTAGATTTACACAGTTTCAGGCAACCTCAAAACTTAAGGCCTACATATTTCTCAAATCAGGAAATCAAACCAGTAAGTAAATTCAAGAAACAGAACAGGCACTGCAAAAGGCAGATGTAAATGAGTAAAAAAAAAAAACTGGAAACACAAAGAGAGAAAATACAATTACTCCCTTTGCTTATTTTCTGTTTTTAAAACTCCAACAGGGAGCCAAATAATTGTTTGCTTGCCCAAGCAGTATTGAAAGACCAGCCTAGGCTACAGAGTTGTGAATTAAATACCAGTCATTGAAGCAAAACAACAAATGACAACGCAATGAAATCTGAAGCCCAAGTGTAAACATGTTTTTCCTCGATTAGCAGTATATCAAGCTCTCGCCTAGATATACAGAGCCTCAGGCAGCCACAAAAATTTAGGGTTAGAGATTTCTCAAAACAGGAAATCAAAGCATAGGGATGACTGCAATTAGGGATACAGACAATAGGCAATAAGGAGCTGGAATTTATTGGAGAAAACTGACAAATGAACAAAGGTATTGGGAGCAAATAACTAGAGAGGGAAAGGTAATAGAATGGGAAGAGGCCAAGAACTTATTTAGACTGCAGGCTTGAGATTGCCTTCCTTATCAAAGACTGATATCAGAGTATAGGCAAAGAGAATGAAATGGGGCAGGGGGTCCTAAATGAAAGACCAGCACTGGTAGAGTTTTTAGTAGAATCTATAAGAGAAGCTGACATTAAATAATAATATAAGTTTTGAAACTTCAAAATGTAAATAAAAAATAAAAATTAAAAACAAAATTATTTTATTTACATTTTTGCAGAGGAGCCTATGCCTCCCACACCCCCTGTTAATTAAGATCACACGACAGTGAGTAAAATGGTAACTATAGCAGTCCACATTGTACTGCGATCTCCATTTAAATAGTTTGAAGTTTCAAAACTTTGATCTTATGGTCTCGACCATAAGAAATTCGAAGTTTTGAAACTTTGAAATTTAGAACTAAACCCACATATATATAAACTTGTATGTAAACATATATGTAGCTGTGTGTGAGATGGAAGGTTGCAAGGTGTGTGTGTGTGTGTGTGTGTGTGTGTGTGTGTGTGTGTGTGTGTGTGTGTGTGTGTGTTGGATGAATCCCTGAAATTACTGCATGCCCCTGTTGAGTAGCTGTAAGTCAGTCAGATGTTGTAATTTGTTTTCACTCATAATCTTTTTAAGTTTGCCATGCAAAGAGTTTGTGTGGTATTTCATTGTATCAAATGAAAGCTTAAATATACTCTGGGAAACTTATCACTGTTATCCGGTGTCTACCTACTACTGTTTTGCAGATATTTATAGTTGGTTAGCAATAAATATGATATTTATGCAATATGTCGCTATTTTATGTAAATATCTCAAGCATCTTTCACACAGTAGTATGGTGAAACAGCATGTCACAAGATCACTAAGCACACAAGTCAAAAATGTCTGATGACTCAAATACAGTGAGAAAGTGTGATTTTTTTATGCCAAATTATGAATGTGTGCCATATTAATATTTCTGTTAACAACCGGACCCAGATAGAGTAAATAGGTTGCTTCACAGTATCTTATGAAAGCTTACATGATGGTACAGAAGTTGTTATTGATAACCTGCTGTCTGTTTTCTACCGATTTACAACTATTTATACTTCATCATCATCATCATCATCAGCATCATCATCGTTAACCCCTTTATTCCCATTTTCTACACGGGGTTGGAGTTTCGTTTCAGCTGCTGTCATCTCTCTCACTTTATTCACTGCCACTTTTCTACCTTCTTCAAAACTCATGCCTGGCTGCCGCAGGTCTTCTCTGACACTATTCATCCACCTCTTTGCTGGGTGCCCTTGTTTCCTCTTGTCTTCTTCCTGTCTGTCCCAAATCTTTTTCACCAAATAGTCTTTTGCTTTTCTGCACATGTGCCCATACCACCATAATCTGCTCTCTGACCTTTTCTGTAGCTGGAGCTACTGTGGCTTCTGCTTTTATGCCTTCATTTCTTTATCTGTCCCACAGTGTGTATCCTACCACCCATCTCAGACACTTCATTTCCATTACCTGTAGTTTTCTCAACTGCTCTGCCTTTACTCCCATGTTTCTGTACCATACAACACTACTGGTCACACCACTGTTTTACACACTTTACTTTTCAGCTTTTTTGGCATCCTTCTATCATACACTACACCTGACACTCTGTGCCAGTTGACTGCAGCCCCTCTGATTCTAGCTTTGACCTCCTCATTCAGACTTTCCTTCTCCTCAGTCACCCCTCCCAGATAACTGAAATTGTTTACCTGTTCCACTGCCTTCCCTTCTATCTCAATTCTCATCTTCTTCTGAACGACACCGTTTACTGCCATCACAACTGTTTTATCTGTACTCAGTTTCATCCCATATACCTACAGTTTTGCATTCCATTCCCCTATCCTTTAGTTCTTGCTCAGAGTCTGCCTGTAATGCCACACTGTCTGCATACAGTAACTTTGTTGATCTGCTGTCTCCGACATATTTGCTAATGTAGTCCATCACCATCAGTGGGCTCAGGGCTGAAGCCTGGCACACACGTACTCCCACTGGTTACTCTCTGTGAGACTGAACATTGTTCATACTTCAGTCATTGGGTCCTTCTACATAGCTTGCACTAATTCTACCAATGTTTCTGGGACTTCAAAATACCACAGGACTGCCCAAATCAGCTTTCTTGGGACCTTGTCATATGTTTTTTCCCTGTCTAGGAATGACCAGTTGAACTCTTTTCTCATCTCTAGCTTCTTCTCAACTATCTGTCTCACTGCAAACATTAGGTCAGTTGTGCTGCATCTTGATCTGATTTCAATCTGCTTGTCTCCCATCTTACATTCTACAACTGTGAGTATTCATTTATCAGTCAGCCTCTCCAGAACATTCATGCAATGTGACAGGAGTTTGATACCTCTGTACTGCCCACAGCTGTGAATGTTCCCTTTGTTCTTGAATACTGGAAATAATATGCTTATTCTTACTTCTTCGATGGTGGGCTCCTCCTCTTCTTTCATTGTGGGCTGCTTCTGGGGCAGTACAGCTTCTGTGGGGTTTTCCTTATTCAGAAGTACTCCTTCCATCTGCCTTTGATCTCCTGTGGACTATTGAACAGGTTGCTGCAGGCATCTCTTATGAAAGATGTCTATCTTCTTTATCTTCCTGTCTTTGCCTTGAGACCTGATATAGTTTCTTTGTGCCATCTTAGCCTTTTTGTTAGCTAATCAGTGTTCCTTCCTAGCCTGGTCCATCTTTTCTTTCTTCCGCTTTTCCCTGCACTCCTACTTCCTTTTGATGACTTCCTGGACTTTTGCGTTCCACCATCAGCTTTCTTTGTGTACCTTATTTTCGTGCCTGGCTTGGCCACGTATCGGTTCTGTATTTCTAACATGTGCTGTTTTGAGGAGCTGACATTCATTTTCAAATCTACCTGTTTCTTCTTCTTCTTGAGGTACTAAAGCCCTGAGTAAGTCCTCAAACTGTTGTGCTTTCTCTCCTGTCAACTTCTAGGTCTTCCACCTGATCTCTGTTGACATTAGAGCCTTCTATGACCACTGCTTGTAGCTGATTGTGGCAACTAGTGGTTTATGCTATGGGCTGAATATTTCACTCTGGATGATTTTGCAGTCACTGATTCCACCCCAATGTGCCCTTTCCTTACTAGGGGGAAGTCCACCTTTGCCACCAGTTGCATGTTGGCTACTGTTATATGTGATCTTGTGAGTGTCTCTCTTTCTGAGCCATTTGCCAGAGAGAAGTCTAGAATGGCCTATCCTTTATTTCTGTTGCCCCAGCCATGTTCTGACTGTCCCAATATATGATTTCTAGTCACCCATTATTAACACCTGTTCATGTTGTCCTGCAGCTGATGTCTAAATGCACTATTTTCCTCAGTATCACAGCCCTGCTG
Organism: Protopterus annectens; assembly: GCF_019279795.1. Taxonomy (NCBI): domain Eukaryota; kingdom Metazoa; phylum Chordata; order Ceratodontiformes; family Protopteridae; genus Protopterus; species Protopterus annectens. The sequence goes on from NC_056731.1 coordinate 489,903,247, forward strand.
TTGGTCATAGGCTGAGATTATGAATACTGCCTTATCATTAGGATGGAGTCTGATTTCCATGAGACTGTCACTAATTCTGATGACATCCTTCACTGTTGTCTGAAGCCTCTCACTCACCACAATTTCCACACCATTTCTAATCTGACATTCTCCTGAGTAGTAGACTTTGGATACTAAGCCAAGTGGCTTTGCTGCAATGCCCTTCCATCTTGTATCCTGGAGCTATAGGATATCTAGCCTCATCCTTACCGTCATGCCATCCACTTCCAAGTTGCATCCTGTAAGTGAACCTACACTAAGTGTAGCAATTCTTAGTTAATGTTTAGAAGGTTGATTGGTTTTTACGTCCATCTTTTGCTCAGCAGAGATAACCTAAGCAACCCAAGCTGAGCAACTGAAACCCATCTAGCCAATGGCTTATTGGCCCAGGGCTGTTGTGCTTTATAGCCAATAGGGTGAAATATACCCTTCCCACCCTAAGCATGGGTCACTGACATAGGTCTGAGTAGGCTGGGTGCTCAATCCATTTATCACCAGCAAATACCCATGTCTATATGGCGACATTAGTCAAAACAAACAAATCTCCTAGATCTATATTTTAGATCATTGAGCGTCTAACCCTGCCACAAAGTGCAGTCTGTGATCCATGTTCTCCTATCATGAGGAGACTGCTCACCACAAAAGGTGCCCAACGTGGGTGGTTTATACATTTCATTCTCCTATAGGGCACTATGTAGAGTCTGTGCTTCTGCCCTCAGCTCCAGTCTTCTGGTGAGTTTGAGATGGAAACACTCAGCATGTTTTTCAGAGATGGGAGGAATCCCACAGAGACAGAGAGAACATTGCAATCTCCAAACAGACATTGGCCAGAGGTCAGGATTGGTCTTTGTACTATGTGCTTGGGATGTGAAGACCTTAACCATTATGCTTACTGGTCTCCTATTTATATTTGTTTAGCAATAAATATGTATATATAAGCAGTTATCGTACTTCTCTAACTAGCCCAGGGATTGTTCTGTACAATGCATTGTGGAGCAATATTTCACATGCCAAGTCATAGTAAAAGTCAGGAATGTCCCTAAGACGAATAGCATATATGACACTCGAGAAAATTTGAGTTGTTTTCCAGAAAAATAATGAATATATGCCATATATTAATAATCACATTATAAGTTGAACCAGATGTTCATATGGTTCTCCATGGTATTTAATAAAAGAATACACCATGCTGGAAAAACTACGCGATGATAGTTGGTGTCTAACTGCTTTGCAAATATTTACATGTATTTGTCCATTAGACATGCAAATATGCTTACAAATCATAAATATGTAAATATCTGAAAAGTGCAGCAAATTGAAGCTCACATGCTCATGAGCATAAGTTGCACTGGTAGGTAGGGGTCTATCTATTATTATTACAGCTATATTACTACTTGTTTGCATAATTATAATTAAGTTTCCAGGTTATCTAATTACTTCATCAATGTAGAATTACTGTTGAGTCTGGATGATATATTAATATCACCATTGTGAAGTGGAGTGTGTGTGCTGAATAGCTTTCATTTTGAACTATTTTGTAATTTTCATAGTTTTTGAGATATATACATCTGTCTATAGGTAGACTGAAAGCATGCCTTCTTAGATGAAAGCTGACCAGGAAGGAACTCTGCAGATGTCAGGCTGTATGAAACTGAACATAGGCTAGGTGTGAAAGAGTTCAGAATGCCATAGTTATGGGTGATTACTACTAAACTAGGGACAACATTGCACTCTCTCCATTTAAAGTATGTATATTAAACACTGTGGACAGCAGCATCAGTCAGCATGCAGTACATTTTAGTTACTTTTAAGGAGTAGTTATATGCACTTTATTCTTAAACACGTCTTTCAGTTTATAAGGTTATCAACTTACTGAAAAACTTTCAAACTCTGTACAAGTTTATCAATGCAATATCTATAGCACCATTTAATGCAGGTCCGGAAGACAGTGACTAACCCTCTAAAGAATATTAACTTCCTGTGGAAACAGAGACAGACCATTTTAATAGGCATTTACTCCTTATGATAACCAATGGGATATTTGCAGTTAAACATAGGCTAGGGGTGTACTGTGATGGTTTAAGCTTTCTTTATAGTTAGCAAACACAAGTAAGTCCCCTATCAGGACTGCAGCTGTGTTTTATTAACTAACGGTACCAGTTTTATTTTTCATTTTTGTCTTCCAGCATTGAATCTCAGCCTTGCTTCAGGATCTGAGCCTCATTTATTACACTTCTACTGCATTTTATCAGTTTGCATTTTAACTGCATTTTATCAGTTTGCATTTTACTTAGTCTGAAAACCTTAGTCTTGTATTATCACTCATAATAGTGTGTACATATATTTTGCCCTCTGAGAAGCATTACTTCAAGTATCTTATTTTAGATCTTAGACCTCTCCTCCCAACCCAGTAACTGTAAACCCCGATTACACCACTCCTCACAGATCACAAAAAGAGGATCCACAGCCATGGATGTACACTTTACTACTGTCTCTGTATCCAGCCTGGTATAAATGGACATCTTGAGACACCTGCATAATAAAACTGTTGGCAAAGTGGCTTTAAACTTCAAGCCAGCAGTACTGAGTTCAGGTATGTGTTGCTTCTCACCATCAAGTCATCTGATATTAGCACAAACAGCACTAATTGATAAGCCATGTAAACTTACCAAGGTACTTCAAAAACTTACAAAGATACGTAGGAGTTAGGCATATATGACAGGTATTCCTGCACACTTTTTAGCAAAATTTGCACACTTTGATGTCTGCACAGTTTACTTGGGTGGTTCTTCATTTGATTCACATATGGAAACATCATCACTGCTAGTTTAGGCTTACTGCATTTGCATATTGGTGAAACAGTACTTTCACACATTCACCTCGCACACTTATACACTGCAGAATTCTAACTTGCTGATTGCATATGCAAAATTATTTTACTTCTTCAATGTGCATTACCATTTTTGAATTATCTGTTTCAGTTCTCCAACTATCATTATGAATGTATATCTAATTGTAAATCTGAATGCTTTCTCAACTCTAATACTTTCAGATGCTTATTGTGTGATGTTAATCAAGTTTCACCTACAAAGAGCCTTTGGCCCACTGAGCATATCTTTGTCAGCAGCGTGCTGTAAGTGAATAAATGCTGCAATAGGACCATTCACATACTCCCATTCTGTTTCTGCTAAAACAATACATGTCTAAAAGGTATACTAAGTTTGCATTTTATAATACAATACATTTCTTTTGTACAGTATGCTCCAAATTGTTGTTTCTGTTTGATTTTTCTGCTAAATCACTTTTCTGTGGTAAACAAATCACTTGAGTTACATAGAACAAAACATTTTACATATGTTTTGCTCTGAATTTAATATTTCCTTTCCTATGGAATTTCCAAACTCAGTGAAATCATTTAATGGGATTATATAGAACGTTGTATGACAATATCAGCACATTAAATTATTATTATACACATAGCTATATGCATATTTATAATATCATTATAATGAATGTTTTTGTTCACGGTTGTTATATTATTTTATGAGTTTAAATGTAAAAGTGTCTGGAAAGGCTGATCAAGTGGATTCAAATGTCTTCTATAGTTGACTTACGTATTTCAGTTAGACTGAAAAAAACAGATGGTGGCAGATTTAGATTTGTTATACCTTAAATACTAGGAATGATTCTGGAGCAAGGCTGCTGGGAATATAAATTCAGGTTGCACAGTATAAATATTATTACGATAAATGAAAGCAACTCCACTTGACCTTTCCTAGAGCATAGGATTTCACTTAGTAATATGAAGTTTAAGCCTGGACCAATGGCAGAATAAGTGCACTCTAGGTTAAGATCATTTATTTAAAATCATTCCAACCATTCAAACCATTAGCATTATATTCCACTGATGTATGTAACTACTAATAACAGCCACTTGATTGTATACACCTCACATTTTTGATTGTGATAAAAAGCCACAATAAAGTATCCCAACTTGTTTTATACAAATGCACGCTAGTCCTGCAAAGCCATTCTCATCCAGAGGTAGTCCTTGTACACAGCAATTATAACCCATTGCTGACTATGTATACCTTACATGTCTGACAGTCATAAAAATAAAACTTATTTCACACAAAATCACAATAGTCTTGCAATGACAGATTGTTTAAATTGAGCAAACAAGGCAGTATGTCGCTTTCATCCACAGACTCCCCCATCCCCACCCAGTAGTTTTTTTATAGGTTCATAGATTAGTACTAGGCTAACTGCCCTTGCGAGCCATTTTAAGCCTAGCCAATTATCCCTTGTGAGATTCAAACCCTGTACCTTGTGTTTGTAAGGCAAACATCTTAACCATTAGGCCACCCTCCCCCTAGTTGTAGTCACTTTGCTCTCTACATCTCATCTGATTTTGATAAAATAATTGTACCTCAAAACTTCTTACCACACGAATGAGGGGCAAAGGTAAAAAAAGTAATGAGGGACAAAGGCCCAGAGTCAGATACAAATTTCTCAAACTACTTAGAATGTTGCTGCAATAACGTTTTTTTTTTTGTTTGTTTTGCATTAGCATGCCTTTTGTTAAGGATATGAAATCTGAAACTCAAATCTCTGTCATTACTTAACAACAACAATCCTCAATAATTTGCCTGAAACCACAGATCTTAAGATGAACAAACCAAAAAAACTTGTTGAAAAGCAGGAGCATTCCGAGAAATCATGGAAAGTGAAAAGTTGTGTTTCAGATAAATAGCCACAAGTATTCCAACTTCTTTCATACAAATGCACATAATCTTACAAAGTCTTATGGTTAACAGAGTAAACTACTTGAGGTTAAAGTACTTTCTTCCACAAAAATCCCCTCTCCCATCTAGCACATTGTCATGTAAACATTATCTGACTTTGATAAAAAAAAAGAATCTCTCAGCCTCTTAGTACAAGAATCAAGGACAAACTCCTACAAATAATGAAGGATAATGCCCAAAATCAGGAACAGACTTTAAATATTAAATAGTGATCTCATATACTTGGAAACTTGTAGAATAACAGTTTTTGCATTCTCTTGATTTTTCTGAAGGATTTGAAGTCTGAAACACAAGTGTCTTGTCAATATTTACTGACTACAACCCTAAATTATTTGTCAGAAAACCACACATTTTATGAGAGACAGACCAAATATATGAGGAAAAATGTGAATATTTTGAGCAAATCTGGACAGCTGAGATATGGGAAATTGTTTTATTGAAGACATTCTGCTGAAACATCTTTTGACAATCCTAAGAAACATTTTTCCAGACATAATTCCCTCACCCCCCCTAATGTGTGGGAAGACCTCCACACCCCCCAGAAATATATATACCTACTTCTAGGTTGTACAGCAGTGGAGAAAACAGAAAAGGGAAAATTTCACTGTCACTGAAAGTATCTTGGTAAAATTCTCCCGTCTATGAGAAGTTGAAAAAACAGCTGTGAATAGACTGACTGTATCTGGAGATATATGTCCCCTGTGCAGAAAATAATACATATGCTTTGGACAACAGGAAATTCTCAGATATTAAAATAGGAAAAACAGTGTATATTCTTTATTTTATTACAAAATAATATACAGTGTATACAGCTTTTTTCCTTAACAAAAACAGAATCAGAGATGTACATGGGCATCATATCCATCTACTTCTGAGCCATAAAAATCATAGCAGAGTATTGGGATGAAGAACACTTTCTTGTTTTGCAGAACAGTCTGTCTTTTCATACTATATAGTTAGCAAGGCTTTACCCTTAAAAAACAGTTCTTCTCTTATAAAGTTAAGTTAATTCAAAAATCTAGCTGCTTTTCTTCACATTCTTAACACTTTGGGTTCACTATCTAAGACTACAACTACATGACCATCATGGTTAAAAAACTGAGCACTCTGTCTTGCAGCCAGCAAGCTAGAAATAATTCATATTCAAGCCAGCACTTTATAAATCTATTTACAGACCAAAAAGTGCCCCCAGATATCCAACTCACCATCACCCTGCAGATGCAAACCTAGTGGAGAAGTTAAGCAATTGTGACATATTTGGCTGGGCAGCAAGAAACCTCATGGCACACCTAAATAAACCAAGGCACCAAGGCAATATAATTAAAATGCTAGTACTACTTACAAAAATATCACATCACTTGGCTCTGATGCTGAATAATCTAAATGCATGAAGTAGTTTGCCACATACCTCTCAACCTCTTGGAATAGGAAATCTAGACAAAGCCATAAATAAAAGTGGGAGGACAAAGGTGCAAAAATATGGACAATTTTTAAATATTGCTCTTACAAACTTAGAAAGTTGATAGAATAACAGGTTTTGCATTAGCATGAATTTTCTGAAGGGCATCAAGTCTGAAACTCAAATGTCTATCATTATTTTGGGTCTATATTATGTGATCACAGAATCTCTTCTTCGAACACATAATAATCGACACATATACAGCGAATGCTGTAAACCACGAATGGCCACGTCCTCAAATTTTTTCATCTGGAAAAAATTCAGTTGGCTGTTATCAGAATTGCCCTTTTCATCAATGTAGAGTGATCTCAGAGTTGGTATATTTAGTTAGAGGGTGTGGGGGGCCCCCACTTAATTAGTGTTTTAAAGTTTGTTTTTTATTTTACGGCCACGTGAATTTTTTCCCCAAGGAAAAAATTCATAGGTTCATAGATTCATTCAAGGACAAGGACGTGGCCATTCAGAGTTTACAGCGTTCGCTGTTTATGTGTCGATTATTATGTGTTCAAAGAAGAGATTCTTCTATCACATAATATAGACCCCATTATTTTCTAACTTCAGTCTTTAATGATTTGCCAGTAATTTGCCAGAAAAAACACAATTTTATGAAAAATGGACCAAAAATATGGGGCAAAAATCTGGGCATTTTGTGAAAATACGTACAGTTGAGAGGTATTTGCCATATTGATTCCTAATTGTGCTAAAGATCATGGTGGGTTCTGCACTGCAAGATGTAAGACACAAGTAAATACAAGGAAAACAAGATTTCTGCAAACTTGTTTTGTAAAATGTACTGTGATTTAAGGTTGCAGCATATCACACACACAAACAAACATGCGCATACACACAAAAGCAGAAAAATAAAATATACAGAATATGCTAATCATATGACACTAATGCCTCTATATATGGAAAAATCAGCTGGATGTCATGCAGATCAATGGGACAAGCAACAGGCAAGCTGGTAATAATAAATGTATGAAAATTATTGGGATGCAGGAGAAAGAGGGAGTTACAAGAACTGCTTTTCCCTTTTTTAATTAATTTACTGATGCACAAGTATGGAATTTAGTCATTGATCATGTTTCTTTGTCAGTAGAACGTTTTTAATGTTGAAATGTTGATGTGAATGGTAGACTCTAGAATGATGTTGAACATAATAAAATTGTTTTTTAAATTATTTTGTTGCCTGACCATGGGCCCCCCTTGAGCTCTGGGCCCTGGGCAGCCACTTGTTTCTCCCATATTATAATCTGCCACTGGCCACTACTCCCACTGCAACTAGATCTGAGGTGTACTATACAATCCATCCAGGCATGAAAGTCTGTGGCCTTTTTACAGAGACATTGTGAAATTAAGTTTTTAAGTTTCAGACCAATCAAGTTGTTGGAGGGAAGTATATTTAGTGTCACACAATAAAGCATTATGAAATAGTAATGTGGATTAGGATAATTGTCTCCACAAACAAGTTACCGCAAATACAATATTTTTGTTATAGGTATGTTTCTGTCCTTTAGGAAATAGTTTAAGAAACAGTTTAGTAAGGCAAATGTAGCTCTGGGTGGTTTCAAGTAGCAACAGTGAAACAGAATAGAACATTGTTACTATAAAAGCTGTTCCAGAGATTATGTGATGCTGTAACGTGTTTCTAGATGTATAGCAGAAATGGATTTTGGCAGAAAAAAATGTCCCTGATTTTGGATTTTAGATTAGAAAATGCAGTAAGAGAGGGACTGTGTATTTAGTGTATAAGGAAGCTGTGCAGATTGCGGCTAGTTGGGGAAACTATTTTGAGCTCATGATGATGTAATCTGTGCAAGGACTGGGAATTGGTATACCTATAAAACTGGCTGAATGGGGTTGATTATCTTGGGGTCTTAGAATATATTAACAGAGAGGCTTAGGGAGGGTGGCTAATTCGGGGACAGGGGACTGAACTATCCATAAACCTCTTCACCTTAGTTTGGGTGCACACCTCCGGCCCATGTAAGAGCTTGTTTTTATTTCCAGTACCACATGCAGTAAGCTTACTAGACTTATATTCTTACTTACCTTATACAGGAGTGCAGGAGTTGCATATATTAACAAGTGTTATAGAACCGGGGAGAGGGAGTCTTGTATATGCAGGATATGTTTAGCAATCTTATTTCTGGCTCTTTAGCTTTCTCACTAAGGAATAGTCACATAGCTTGTAATCACAGGTCACAGTTGTTACATTTTCAGTTTCACATGTAAAGGGAACCAATGGGGCAGCCTACTCTATCACAGTTTAACTGTTAACTGATACTAATTCATTTTCACTCTTAAAAACTTGTAGCTGATAATCTGTTTAATTATTCTTTAACTGATAAGAAGAAATGTATTACTACATGTTGACATGCTGCTGGTATCCACCTGTAATTGATCAGACTGCTCTGTTTCCCACTGTTATTTGTGTACATAAATGTTGGGCTTATTTGCTAGTTCCCCAGACAGGCAGTCTGGGGTGTTGGAAGTTACTGTGGACAAGTAAGCAATGGAGATTGATGAGAAAGACATATGAGAAGCTGGGTAAATGACACTGCTTTGTGTGGAGTTCAGTGAGGATGGGGTAGGACCATACTCAGGATAATAATGCACATTTCCTGTGTGGTCTTGAAGCCAAGATGAACTTTATGAGCTGTTTAATGAATTATATTTGTATGTGGTTTTATACTGCAATATGTTTAGTACCAGTGGTGTCACTTGACAAACATATCCCTAGTGGTCATTAGATTATAGATTGCAGATAATTTATTGGAGGGCAGTGGAGCAGATCCAAGGACCATAACCCTATCCATAGAACCCTTTGAGGGGTGGTAGTGATGGGATATTGTAATTGGGCTTATTTAGCTGGCAAAGCAGTTTTGTCACCAAAGATGTGTGCACCCTTGCAGTCTCAAAGTAATTATACATAGCTGTAGATTGCACAACAGTTATTTTATTTTTTATGCAGAATAGTTTAGGAGACGGTCAGAAATGAGCATTGAAGAATATGCCAAGATGCCTGGGTCACAACTGACTAAGGAGTGAATAACTCAGTGAAGTTCACTTGCCAGTATGGTCAGCTGGAATACAGTCTCTAACTCTGTAGACTGTCTGGTAGGTGCTGCAAGTCTGCAGCATGCAGGAAAAGGACAGTCCAGCCCATTCACAGAGGACTTTAAAATCCAATTGGCATTATTAAGACTTGATTTAGAGATGCTACATCTGGAACTTGAGACATCTCAGAAAATAAAATGGCCTGAAGTGCAAAGATAGTGAGATTAATCTGAATAAAGATGAAAGCAGTGATAGCACAAAGGGGAAATGTTGGCATTTCTGCTGGGGTGAGGGCTAAGCTCAGTTCCAAATTAGTTCCATAATATAAAGTGAGGAATGATATTGATAGTTTAATTTGCACATTTGTATACCAAATTGACCAGGACAGTGGGTAAGGTTATAAACATCTCTGCTCATGATTAAGGCAATGCATGCTGTCTCAAAATTAAATTATTTAGCTTGTTAGAATTATGACAGTTACACAATGTTATTTGAATGCCTTAAACTGACTTCTGAAGCATATAAGAAGAAATTCAGGGAGTGTAGAAGAAAGTCTGATGGCACTGTGAGTAATTATATTACAAACTATGTGCTTATTTTTATATGTGTGTAGGACCTTTTGACCCTTATTCTTCTGCCTGAGAATCTGGCTGACAGGCCTGGAAAGTAACACTGATGAGATGATGGAGAGAAAGGTGACCGCTACTTTGATAGTCAGTCACAACTTCACAAGAACAGAACAACCTACATATACATGGTCATAAAAGGATTAATTGGGACAGACTAATCCATCACAGCAGGTTCCACAGGCAAAGGGCAAATCCACCATTTCTAGTACATAGCTGGGTTTTAAGATCAAAATATTTTCAATGCAACCAAAGGGGATTTGTATGGTACCAATGTCCACTAAGACAAGATGAAAAAGACAAGCCATGGAGGTCAGAAGGCAGGGGTAGCACTATAACAGTGGTGCTATTTTCTGGAAAAAACACTGCACCAAACTATCACAGGATTGTGTGACCCTTGCTGGTGGAGGGGAAAGAGGACATCACAAAGAGGGATACAACATCAGACATAAATGTTGCTAAGCCTGTCATCATTAAAAGATAGCAATACTTGCTAGTGTAGTCAGAGCCACCCTGGTCAGTGCTCTGCCCCCCACCCCCTACTATATATACCAACTCTGAGATTGCACTACACTGGGGAATAGGGCACACTGATAAAAGGGTTTGTTTAGCTTATCTTATGCATGGTAGTACTTCCTTGTTGTTGGCCAACTATTACACTTCAATGATTTTCTTTACAATGGTTTGCCTGTTCAAGAAAAGGGATGCTCGAGGGTTAGTGTTCATGGAAAAGCCGTTCAATAAGAAGTTCATTCAATGGGTAAACCTAGACCTGTTAAGACGTAACAGGGGGAAATTTTAGCTGTAGACAGATGTTTTCTTTCTTGTAATCAGTTTGTTTAAAGTAATTATTTTCTGTTTTATCTATGCAAATAAATATTTCTATAGGTTTACTATCAAAATCTCAATGTTAAAAACAAAATCCATTTTTAACATCAAATCACAACACCTAATCCATGCACACTAATGAGGTGTAAGTGTTGAATCTGATGAATTTTTTCAGCAGATTCGACATTTACATTGAATATTGAACAGGATGTTCACATAGGAGCTAAGGTATGTCTAGCTCCTACCCTGGAATTCACTATTTTTCAGGGGAGCAAGCCCGCCTATGCTGCCCACAACACCTGCTAACTATATATTCCAACTCCGAGATTGCACTACAGGGATGGATTTCCCAGTCCGCACTGTACCATGATTTGTATTCATAACATCGCGGTCCTATCAGCCAATGCACAGTAGGATTCGCTGATATGAACTCTCTTGCTCAATTTACATTTGGCAACATGGAAATCATCCAACTGCCACTCAACATTCCCATGTTCACCGAACCTTAATTCTATCTTTTGATAGTAAACCATTTCTGTATATATTCAACTGGTACTCAACTCATTCTTTGTTATTTAAGGCACTTATTCACTCTAGCAAAGCTTATGGCTAGTCATTTCTATTATTTTTTATTAACTTATAAGGTGGTATTTATTATGAAATGATGACATGTTGTTGGTGTCTAACCCTAATTTTACAGACTGCTCTTCTACACACTAACATTTTATAATTATTTTGCTTATTAACAAGAATTGAATTGAAAGGTATTTCCCCTGTCAGGTAAACTGAGGTGATACCAGTTTACAAAACTGGCTTACAGCAAAAAATAGTGCAGTTCTGGTGAATATTACTAACATTCCCTTGTGATTAATATGGTGTGTGTGTGTGTGTGTGTGTGTGTGTGTGTGTGTGTGTGTGTGTGTGTGTGTGTGTGTGTGTGTGTAAGAGTTTATTCAAAGTGCAAATACTATGGAGAATTGAGCACTGGAAGTCACTGAAACTAAGGCAGAGTGACAAAAAGTCTCTGAGGATCCTGGCCAAAAGTGTCTGCTTTGTAGGATGTGGAATGTTGTTCATTCTGAATTTTTGGATATACATAGTGTATTTCTATACCCTAGATAACAAAGCATTTTTCCAGCATGAATTTGAGGCCATGCTTCACTAAGTGAGTCATTTACTAATTATTTGTGTTTGAACCAATATGTTTTTACAATGGAATTTATCAGTATTATGAAACGTCTGTGTATATGAGGTGATTACAACTGGTATCCATAAAAGGGTTATTAATTTGACATGATTTGTCAGTTAGTTGGAGTTGCCTAAGACGTAGTGGCTTAGGCATTCTTTTGGTCTGCCCACTGGTTGATTTATGTTGATATACTTTTTTAAATAAAACAAAAGAACAGGAATGGAAGCAAGTATGCAGTTTAAACACCATAAAAGTTTAATACAAATTTTAAGCGCTTTTCGTCTGCCCAACAGCTGACTTCTTCAGAAATAAATAAAACCATTAAAAAGTTCCTTATATATTGAACAAAGTCAGTTAGTAATCATTAATTACATCAATCATTTTAAAAGGGCAATGCCTAATTGTAATCTAAAAAAGGAGGAATGAAGGACTAATTGCAAAGAGTGTGCCTACATATATTAAACAAACACTGGATAATTATGAATTAATACATAATTTTAGTATACGAGTAAGTTCAGACACCTAGACAGTTGAACATTAAAAGTTAGTGTACATACACCTAATAGAAGTATCTTGTTAATACTACAATACATTTACATTGTCACCTCTTAAGACTGTTTAATTTCAAGACACTACTGATAGAGCAAGAGTCATTCAGCCCCAGGTAGGTGTAAGCATTCAACCTCACCTGCCAAGCAAGTTCAAGTTCCTCAAGTTTAAGAGGTCTCGGGCCACCCCTACTGTCAATTTTAGTTTGATCAATAACAATGAATTTGAAAGCGTGGTCCTTATGGCAAGAAATATGTTTTGCTAATGCGTTCTCAAGTTTGCATTTCTTAATACATATTGATATTCATACATTCTGTCACGTAGTCTTCTCTCAGTTTTTCCTATGTAGAAGGCTGAACAGAATGTACACTTTGCTAAATATGTGACAAATGTGGAATTGCAGTTAAATCTATCCTTTAGTTTGTACAATGTACCATTAATCTGAAAAGAGTTTGTTACTTCCACAAATTTGCAAAAATTGCAATTCAAACATTTATGAATACCAGGGTTTCGAATTATGGGCATGTCTTGTTATTCTAATAGTGTTTTAAGGTTTTTACCTCTCCTAAATGTCACTCTGGGACATTCGCCTACTTTTTGGTAAACATTGGGGTACATCTTGAACAGTTCCCAGTTTTTCTGAAGGATAGCTAAGCACACACTACTGTGTGTACTGAATGTGGTGATGAAATTCGTAAAAGTATTTGTATCCTCATAACTAATACTTCCAGTAGTGTCTTCAGTGGTTTCGTCTAGCTTGTTACCTGGACTCAAAGATGACATAGTTGGTTTTACACCCAGAAGTGGGACATAGACTCTGTCATGTCTCTTGTCTGACACCTCTTGTATAAGCATGTCTAGAAGGGATTTGGGGTACCCTCTGTGGAGGAACATACTCTTAAGTACTCTACACTCGTCATCAAACTCATCATCCAAACTGGTCATTCTGGATGCTCTCACCAACTGACCCTTGATGACCAATCTCTTTTGGTGAAAAGGGTGACTACTTGTGTAGTGGAGAAAGCTGTTAGAGTACATGTTTTTTCTGAAAATCCTTGCTGTAAATGTGTTCAAAACATAATTCTTGTTTAAGCATATATCCAAATATGCAATAGTGTCTGAGTTGAATGTGGACGTAAATTGTAAGAATTCAGTAGTACTATTAAAGTATTCCAATACCAACTTACTCTGGTCTTCATCTCCATCAAACAAGATGAAGATGTCGTCCAGGAACCTAGTGTAGAAAATGAAGGCATTGAAAAACTTGTTAGCTTTGAAGACATACTCTGATTCCCAATATGCCATAACTAGATTAGCTATACTACCTCCACAAGGGGACCCCATTGCCACCCCTACTTTTTGTAAAAAAAAACTCATTCTGAAACATAAAGTAGTTGTTAGTGAGTACTAATTCTGTAAGCACCGAAACCAATTTGATTTCCCTGCTAGTTGCATTGTATCTTTTCAGCATGAAGGCCACCCATTCCAGTGCTGTTTCATGGGGGATGCAAGTATACAAGTCCTTCACATCTATGGTGAGGAAGTTGTGATTCACATTAAAATCAAGTGATCCTATTTTATCCAAGAATGACCAAGAGTCTTTACATATTTGGGACTCATTCAATAGGTATTTCTGTAGGATAGCATCCACACCTTTGGCAGAAGAATAGGTTGGTGACCATCTGCTGTCCACTAATGGTCTCAATGGTGGATTGTCAATGCATTTGTGAATTTTGAGTATACCAAAAATACATGGATATCTAGGAAACAAAGTTGATACCTAATTGTAAGTCCTCTGGTCAATACTACCATCCATAAATAGGTTCTCAATACATTCCTTGATGGTTTTATAGGCTTTGTTTACTTTTGATCTTGAATTAGTAGTGTATGCTTTAGTACTGAGTAACCTATCCATACGGTGTTGGTAGTCAGAAATACTAAACACCACCAACCCCCCACCCTTATCTGGCTTGCAAAAACGTAAGCCCTGTGATCTAAAAAATTGTAAACAGTCACGCTCATCCTTATTGATGTTAAAAGTGGGGGTACACATGGACCTTGTCATGTTGGTGTGTCTAATATCCAGTTCACAACACTTCTCAAACAAATCTAACACCGGGTGTAGTGGAGGGTTGTAAGTACTGGGGACATGAAATTTGTCCTGGTGGCCAGAATTTATTACATTGCCCATTGACAAATTAAAGTTGTTTCCTAGTATAAGATTGAATGTCCACAATAGTGTCCACTATGTTCCAAGGTTTAGATGGCACAAATGTCAAGCCTTTCGACAACAAATCCACCACGTCAGTACTAAACTGGGTAGTGCTGAAATTATAAAGTTTGAAATCCCCTGCTTTGTTCAGGATGATCACCGGTTGTTGTAAGTTAGACCGATCCCCGTCGTGACTAAATCTCAAGTTATCGAAATCCAAAATACTCTGAGTGTCATAGTTCAAAATGGACTGGTCACCACATGTGTCAGAACTGGTAGAAGGTACTGGACAGATAGACCGTTGTTGAATTATTAATTCTTGTGTTTGTTGAACCTCCAATTGCCTTTGGATTGAGGTTGTTGTTTACCAAAAAGTAGGTGAACATCCCAGAGTGACATCTAGGAGAGGTAAAAACCTTAAAACACTATTAGAACAACAAGGCATGCCCATAATTCAAAACCCTGGTATGCATAAATGTTTGAATTGAAATTTTTGCAAATTTGTGGAAGTAACAAACTCTTTTTAGATTAATGGTACATTGTACAAACTAAAGGGTAGATTTAACTGCAATTCCACATTTGTCACATATTTAGCAAAGTATACATTCTGTGCAGCCTTCTAAATAGGAAAAACTGAGAGAAGACTACGCGACAGAATGTACGGACATCAATATGCTATTAAGAAATGCAAACTTGAGAACGCATTATCAAAACACATTTCTTGCCATAAGGACCACACTTTCAAATTCATTGTTATTGATCAAACTAAAATTGACAGTAGGGGTGGCCCGAGACCTCTTAAACTTGAGGAACTTGAACTTGCTTGGCAGGTGAGGTTGAATGCTTACACCAACCTGGGGCTGAATGACTCTTGCTCGATCAGTAGTGTCTTGAAATTAAACAGTCTTAAGAGGTGACAATGTAAATGTATTGTAGTATTAACAACATACTTCTATTAGGTGTATGTACACTAACTTTTAATGTTCAACTGTCTAGGTGTCTCAACTTACTCATATACTAAAATGATGTATTCATTCATAATTATCCAGTGTTTGTTTAATATATGTAGGCACACTCTTTGCAATTAATCCTTCATTCCTCCTTTTTCAGGTTACAATTAGGCATTGCCCTTTTAAAATGATTGATGTAATTAATGATTACTAACTGACTTTGTTCCATATATAAGGAACTTTTTAATGGTTTTATTTATTTCTGAAGAAGTCAGCTGTTGGGCTGATGAAAAGCGCTTAAAATTTGTATTAAACTTTTATGGTGTTTAAACTGCATACTTGCTTCCGTTCCTGTTCTTTTGTTTTATTGGTCGTTTTGCCAGTTTGTTTATATACTTTTTTAAATGTTTAATCTGAATGGGGGGAGTACTGCTGTGGTACCCTCATTTGCAAACACAGTAACGGCTGACAGTGAAATGTTTTTGTAGTCACCTTACTGTTCTCAGTTTATGTTTTATTGTAGGTATAGTGATGATCTGTTGTATGCAGGAAGCTTCAATAAACATGTTAAAACAATTTTATCATGCATTAATAGTGCTAGGAGTTTTGCATGTTTTACAGATTAGATAGTACAACATGTTTTCTGGAAACAGAAGTTCACAAACATATAGACAAAATACATTTTAGCACTTGCTTTTATAGTAACAGTTACCTATATTACAGCAGTGTACACCTCAAACACATGAAATCAAATATGAAAGAAACAGCCAACAACAATTAAAGAAAAAAAAACAAGGTCTCATCTTCTTCACATGGTGGTAGCTCAGGTGGATGTAAAAGGCTCCACAGCATCTACTGAAAAGAGTAGGTTCATTTATTAAAACATGGATTTTATCATCTAAACTTGTTTAACCATAAACAAGTAAAAGTCAATATTCAAACATAATAAAATAAAAAGAAACGCAAATAAAACACTTTTTTTCAAATATTTAACTAAAGAGCAATATTACAATTCTTCCTAAATATAGTTATCATCTCACCTTTTTTGTCAAAGCCAAGCTTTTATCATGCTATAAATTTCTTTCATCTCAAATTTCCTTTATCTTAGCTTGCCATATCTGATATATCACCATACACAATTTGTCCTTTTTATTAAAATTCCCTTCATAATATATTCCAAATACCATATTATGTAGTGCTAGTAGCCTTAACTTTCACTTTCTTTGCTAATCCATATTTTCCTCATAATTTCTTAACTCTTACATTTAACATGAACATGTTTCATCATTTCTATCTCATCACATGACAAAGTCATATTTGTCATTGCCTTATGTTTTATTAACCTTTTACTAGTAATTATTAATCATAAGCCTCCAAATAAACTCTTGCCCTCATCCCATTCCTTAAATCATCTCCTTCTTTCTTTGATTGCCTTTTAAAAATTATTATATTAATATAATAATGTATATATTGTTAATCAATATAATAATTATTATTATGTCTAGTTTGCATGCTGCTGATGATTTCTTTGTTTTTACATGTTTGTTGTTGTCACTGGAGCTTTTCTCCCTGGGCCTCCACTGAAAACAGGTTCTTCTTGGCCCAGTGGACTTCCCCTGTCATCAAACTAAAAATAAAATAAAATAAAAATCTCCAAATTCTCCAAAGGATTAACATAAAAATATCTTTTTTATGCTTTTTCATACTTTATTTTCCATTCCTCCAAGCCCTTTTCTATTCATCCTCATCTCCTTGTCTCCATATAAATTTTATTACTTTCCACTTCTTGCCACAAATATTCATATTTTTGTATCAACTTATTTATTATACTATTCTTTACATATCAGACTAATAGTGCCCACCCTATTCCAGCAGCTAGAAGCAGTAATAGTTATGTAGAGGACAGTTTTGGTTTCTCTGCAGTGCCCACAAGGGAGACCACATCATCAGTTGCATCCTCATTTTGGGTGACACTAACAACTGGGGATTGACTATGACCCTTTTGGTTTTCATCGCCTTCAAAACCCCAACACACCCAACAATTGGTTGGAATAACCCCTGAGTAATATACGACTGCCCTAAATGAAGAAAAAAAAATCAAAAGCACAGAATGATAGAGGAAGAGGATGGTCCAAAAATATTGACAGTACCTGTAACTTCAGATTCTGTGGGGACCTCATTAAATGGTTTTAAAATATTTAATTATTCTGATGAATATATCACTGATACTCATTTTAGTCTATTTAAGAGGGGTTTAATTATTCTGATAAGTATATCACTTATAGGTTCATAGGTTCATAGGTGTGTACTAGGCTAATGGCCCTGGAGCCTTTACAAGCCTAGCCCATAGGATTACCCTGGCATCATGCCTCTGTTGAATAGAGCCACTGGAGTGATCCCCAGGGTGAATTTTCTATTTCTCATCCACTCATCAAGATCTTTCTTGAAGAGGGCCAGTGAGGTGCTCTGTTTGACATGTATGGGAAGTCTATTCCTAGCATGCGCAGTCTCTGGGTTATGAACCTGTCCCTCCAGCATGTTCTGTTGATTGTGGTAATGAGGTTGAGGTCTCTGGACATCAGACAATGCTTTGTAAGTCAAGCAGAGATTGCCTCTAAGTAGGTGATATGAGACAGAGAATAGTTGAAGTTTTTTGAGTTTGTCCATATAGGACAACTGTTTAAGGCCTAGGATCATCTGTGTGATGTACTTTTGTGGCCTCTCCAGTTGTTGCAGGTGTCTAGTGAGGTACATGACGCAATGATTAGCCTAATGATGGAAGAGTAGAGGGAGACAATGACCTCTTTCTTCCTAGATGCAAAACCATTAGTAATGAGATGTGCCACAGAGAAGGACTTTCTGACCACAGTGGCAATGTGCTGGTCAAAAGAGAGGTTGCTGTTAACCTGTGTTCCCAGATCTCTTATAACGCCTTCTGTGTTCAGTGGACTACCATCGATGTGGTAATTCATGGGAACCAATTTTTCCCAAAGGGCATGATGACACATTTTTTGGCATTGAGCTTAAGGCCATGGTTCTGACACCAGTCATTGGTCTCAGTGATGCCTTTCTGCAGGATGTCAACATCACTTCTGGAGTGAATAATAGCTCCCAACTTGCAATAGTCTGTGAACTCTGTCAGCCAGTCCCTTCATGTTGGCCTGGACTTCAGAGAAGTAGATACCAAACAGGAGAGGACCCAGGACTGAACCCTGTGGGACTCCACTCGTGACTGGTTGGCAGTCTGACTTGGAGTCAGCTACTTTCCCATTCAGTTTAGTCTATTTAAGAGGGGGGTTAATTATTCTGATGAGTATATCACTGCTACTAATTTTAGTCTATTTAAGAGGGGTTTCACATATGTTCCACTGACCAGGTTTGACATTACTGATTGTGTAGTAGAACTAAAGTTATTTATAAGAAAACATAGTTAATTTATTATGCACAGAAACCAGTCTGAGAAAGGTACTGACCAGTTTAACAAGAGAAGTACTTATAATGCACCTAACATCCCCTCAGTGGGTGTTTTTGAGAATATTTGTAGATGTGACATTTATTGACTTGAACTAACATCCTGCTATATTAAATATAATTTGAAAAAAAGAGGAGAGGAATTTATTGCACAAATTGAGTGGTGATGCCACCATCAGAATAATGAAACAAGATAAGGGTGGCAGAGTAGTTCTTATGAACACCAGTGATTATTGTAATAAGATGTTCAGATTATTGTTGGCCACCTCTAAATATGTGTCATCATCTCTTACTGAGATTAGAGTTGCATACCAAAAACAGATTTAGATTTAGCTGAACTTCTTCTATGTGATCTTATCTCTAAAAATGTGTTTGACTTTATATTGAGAAGCCAGTTGTGCCAGTCATTTATGGTACCCTGAAGGTCCATAAGGATTTATATTATCCACTGTTGAGACCAATAGTGTCAGCCAGATGGTCAAAGACCTATCCACTGGCAATGTATCTTGACCTAAAGTTAAAATCTTTTGTAGATGAGCAACCACGTATTTTAAGAGACTCTTCAGATTTTTAAAGGGATTTTAAGTGGATAATACGTTGTTTGTCTGCACTGATGTTGTTGATCTTTTTGTCTGCATTCCATTGAGAGAAGGCCTGAAATGTTTTTCAGAGGCGCTATTAGAATGCTTCACTGTAACTGCCATGGAATATATAATTTTAATGAATTTCATGGAGTCTGCACTGGACAGTAATTTTATTTACTTCGATGGCAAATATTATAAACATATTCAAGGTGTAGCAATGGGTGTTCTATGTGGCCCCTTTATGTTAATATTGCTATGTGGGCTTGGGAAGAGAAATTTGTATTAAATTCTAATTTTAAGCATAGTTGGCTGTTATATACAAGATTCCTGGATGACATCTTTATTTTGTGGAAGGACTCCCATACAAAGTTAGACAACTTTTTGATTATATTAATTCTACCACTCATTATTTAAGTTTATATACTTGGTATATGATAGTTCTTGTAACTACATCTGGATGTTATGACTTATAAGGAAGATGGCCAATTTAAATCAAGTATTTATAGAAAGCCCACATTTGAAAACTCAAATCTGCACTTCCTGAGCAGTCATCCCTTGTCCCAAAAGGAACCCTTGGTAAAGGGACAATTTGTCCAAATCTCAAGGATGATCAGGGCTGCCAGAAGTTGATGCATGTGTTTTATGAAAGGGATTATCTCAAGGAGTTTATTTATATGTTATGTATCTATTTATTTATTTATTTATCTATTTAACATTTGTTAACTAGGAAAGTCCAACCTAGAACAAAGCCAATTTTCAGTGGAGGCCTGGGGAGAAACACTCCAGACGCATGTCTTTGTAACATGGAAGGAAACTGGAGCACCCAGAGGAAAAACCCACCTGAATGCAGGGAGAACATTCAGACTCCACACAGAAGGCACTCCAGCCGAGAATTGAACCGGAGAACTTCTTGCTGTGAGGTGACAATGCTACCGCTGCACCACTACATTGTCCATAAATTATTAAATAGTTAATAAATAATATTTAGGATGAGGTACTTACATTAAGATACATAAGGTTTAGTCCAATTTTGGGTCAGACTTTAAGTTTCAACAAAACACCAGTACCAGCTGTTTTTTTCTAAAAGTTTTGTTCTTGGGCACCATCCTCTGAAAAAAGAAGTTAGAACAATTATTTCCAAATATTGGCCATTGTTAAGCTCTGATAAAGGTATTAGTGCAGTCACAGGTGATGGCCCAGTTTACCTTTTAATACTTTATACAGGCATAAAAAAGCTAAATGAACTACCAGATTCTTTAAATTCATATAACCTTCTTTACCATATAATATATAGCTCCTCTTTTAAATGAGTTCAGTCTTGACCTCCAAAATAAACTAAAAAAAACATAACTACAATTTATTTTTCTTATTCACCTGGGCATGCCATTACCAAAGCTAAATATCCCAATTTACATAGTACATAACTATTCAATAAATACACCTTTTTAAAAACTTCAGTTAAAACGTTTTCATAATTTATAAGCCTCCTTTAGTTCTTTTAAACAATCTTTTCATTGTTCTTTTAGGTCTTTATAACATTATACCTAACATTTTCATTCCTTAATTATTAAAATAAATTCCAGATTTATTAACTATCTCCCCAAACCTTTACTTTTCTCTAAATTTATTTTAAATCCTACCCACTTTAGACAATTTTCTGTTTTCTTAACTACTTCAATCATCCAGTTGATATTTTTTGCGATAAATATCACACCATCTGCATAAATCATCATTACTGGTATTTGAACTTATTCTGCAGTGAGATATTTTGCTTTTCAATTCCTTTATTAACCATATTCATGACTGCATTCATAACTAGAGCAAACATGATACTAGTCAAAGGATAACATTGTCTTACTAAGAGGTTCTCTGGTTCGATTCTCGGCTGGGGTGCCTTCTGTGTGGAGTTTGCATGTTCTCCCTGTGTTTGCGTGGGTTTCCTCCGGGTACTCCGGTTTCCTCCCACATTCCAAAGACATGCATCTGGAGCATTTCTCCCCGGGCCTCCACTGAAAACAGGCTCTGTGGAACCTAGTCGGACTTTCCCGGTCAACAAATGTTAAATAAAAAATAAATAAATAAAATAAATAAAAATACTAACATTTTCATTTTAATTTTTCATGCTATCCAGCCATTTACCAAAACATTAGTCATACCATTATCATATGTACTTTAATCTTACTATTTGCTTAGATATATTATATCCTTCCAAGAAGTCCCATAATTGCTCTTGTACAATATCACCATATGCTTTTTCTACATCACTACCTATGATTCTTACTTCCTTTCCTTCTTCTTTCATACAATATATTATTTCTTTTATGAACCTCAACATTTCACTTGCTTCTTTACCTGCAATTCCATATATTCCTCTTCTCCATTTATTTTTGCATGCTTTATTTTCATATATATTTTTTTCACTAGTTTATACAATCCATATTCATTAATGAAATTGATCTCCAGTTATCTAGATTTTTCTCTCTCTCCCTTTTTCCATATTAACCTTACTATTACCTCACTTGTTTTGTCTACTTTGAATCCTTTTCCCTTCCATTCATTTAATATTTTTGTCAATATCTTAACTTTCATCTCATCCATTTGTATAACATTTATAATGCAATGCATAAATACCTGGTGACAAATTTTCTTTCACTAATTTCAAAACACCTTTAACCTCTCCTATATCATCTTTTCTTATTAAACTTGCATTATCTTCTTCTGAAATTTTTTCTCATTCCCATTTTACCTTCCATTTTTTTCTATTTTCTCCATATTTTAATTTATTTATTAAGTTCACCTTGTTGACATATTTTCTTACCTTCATCAGCTTTCAATTTCTCCATGATCAAAGTACATTTCCTTTTTTGTTGTTTTATTTTTTTATTGATTTTTCAATAACAATCATTTGAACAACAAATTATGATAAAACTATATGCAAATGTTACAAAAGCCTCAAGCAGTGTATAAGGGAAAAAAAAAAAAAAAAGAAGGAAAATAAAGGGAACAACAAGTTATATAAACTGTAAAGTAGGGTACAATATTCATTCATTCATACTTTCAATATGACTAATTAGATGAAGACATATCTGAATTCAATGACTGAATAAGAGATAGAACTTTTGTCCAAGGATTGTTAGTCCATTTTCTTGGGTATATTATTGATTCTTTAACTTTTATTTCCATTGACGCTACTTCAACCTAAAGAGCCATGAAGTCTTGTAAGGTTGGAACGAAGGATGACTTCCATCTTCTTGTAATACACTTTTTGGCTACTGCTAGAATTGTCCAAAAAAGATGTTTATTTTTGTTATTCAATACAATAGATTAATTTACATTCATAAGAATTAAAGGTTTTGATAATATAAAGGAATCAGTAAAGATGGCTTGGAGAAAATTTTCAATATCATTCCAAAATTTCTTAATGTGAGAACAATCATAAAAGATGTGAGACCAATCAGCCTTACATTCTAGAGAGCATCTCCAACATATCACCTGTTCAGAGAAATTAAATTTAGCAATTTTATTAGAAGTGTAAAAACCTCTATGTAAAAATTTCCAGGAAAAAATCTTCTATATTTGTAAATTAGAGGCTAATTTAAGAGAGTGTACATTTTTTGATTTATTCATAGGAGATAGGGACAATGTACAATCTCTAGTAACAAAATCCCGAAATGTCTGATTAGGAGTAGTTTTATAACAATTTTATACATTTCTGAGATTATGTTTTTCCAATTAAATTCACCATGCAGTGTTTCATGCATAAGAATTATAAATTTGGGTGTTGAGCTATAGGAAGAACTCTGTATTGTTCTGCAGAAATCTTGAGTGAATGGAAGTAGACCACTGAGAACTAGCCAGTCTGATGATGGTAGATCATACTCTTTGATCAAATTTTGTGCATCTAGTGCAACTAGGTTCTTTGTGCAATGATACCAGCATGTAAATTGTTTCCTTTCCCAGCAGTTGAGTGTATCTAAGCTAATATTATCAAAAAGGTTTTTTGCAGTT
Organism: Protopterus annectens; assembly: GCF_019279795.1. NCBI lineage: Eukaryota > Metazoa > Chordata > Ceratodontiformes > Protopteridae > Protopterus > Protopterus annectens. Next base: position 489,927,027 of record NC_056731.1, read on the forward strand.
TTAAAGGGGAATAGAAGCTGGATCCATAGTTTAATGGCAATATTGCTATTTACGAAACTTCTAAAGGTCTTATAGATATAATTTAAATAATCTAGATTAGTAAATTTAATAGTGTTATATTGTATATTGATACAGAGTACATACCAAAGTTTGTTAGTTAATTTGGTTACTTGTAATTTTTTTATTAGTTTATTTTCATTTAAGATAATACTTGTATGTAACAATTTCCAAGCTGAAGAATATTTGGGGTCTATCCAATTTAACATTGTTTTGAGGTTAGAGGCTTTAATGTAGGATTCTAAATCTGGGAAATTTATTCATGCAAGTTCCCATGGTCTAATATGATTAGTTAGAGCTATCCTATGCTTTTTAGGGTACCATAAAAATTTTAATAGAGTTTTGTTTATTTCTTTTAAAATATTTTTACTGGGTAATATAGAGATAGAAAAAGCTATGTAATTTATTTTTGGCAATAAGAGCATTTTAATTAATTGTAATCTATCTTCAAATTTTAGATGTAATTTATTCAATTTCTTTGTAAAAAAATGTAATGCATTTATAATGTTTTTATAGTTTGTGTTTAAAGTTAGGTCACTATTTTCACATAGGTCAATCCCTAGGTACTTCAGTGAGGAAACCTGCTTCCCAATTATTTCACTAGTAGTCAAATTAGCATTATCATTAAGATTTTTTTTTATTTAGAAGCATATGGTTAGATTTAGAACTACTGATTTTTAGGCCAGAAATATACTAACATTTTTTGACTAGTAAATCTAATTCCTGTAAGGATTCTTCAGAGTTTATTAAATTAAGTAAGATAGCATCTGCAAATAGCATTATTTTGGAATTAAAATGATTATTCATATTTAGGCCTATAATTTTAGGATCAGATTGAATTGCCAAAGAAAGGGGTTCTATTGCTAAAGTAAATAAAATTGGAGACATTAGGCATCCCTGTTTGGTACCTTTAGTAATTTTGATTTTAAATTGAGTAGGAAATTTGTATGATTCAAGAATTTTAAAAAGATATTTCCAGTTTAATGAATCAAAGGTCTTCTCAATATCAAGAGTAATTATAAGAGCCTCTTGATCATCCCTATTTAAGATATCTATGGTAGTTATAATTTTTTGAATATTATATTGAGTATGTCTATTATAAATAAATCCTGTTTGATCTTCTGAGATGAGATGGGTTAATGATTTCTTAAATCTGTTAACTAGAATAGACATTAATAATTTATAGTCATTATTAATCAGAGAAATTGGCCTATATGATTTACACATATGAGAATCTTTATTTTCTTTTAGTATGGGAGTAATTAAAGAGTATTTCCACGAGAGTGGAATTATACCTTGTAAATAAGATTCATTCAGGGCTTTGTGTAAGAGTGACATAGCGGAGTATGGTAAAAGCTTATATATTTCATTAATAATACCATCTATGCCCGGTGATTTATTGCTTTTGCTTTCTTTAATTTTTTCATTAATTTCCTTTAGAGTGATTTGTTTCTGAATCTCATTAATCAAACTCTCTGGTAGACTTTTAAATTCCAGGAAGTCTAGACTGTGGTCTGTGAAGTCATGTTGAGAGTCATTGTTTTTGTTTTGTTCCAAAAAGTGATACTTAAAGGCATCTGAGATATCACTAATATCAGAAACTTTTTTATTATTTCTCCCTTCATGGAGCACATTTACAATATTGTTTTCAATGGAGTTTCTTTTCACTCTCAGTGTTAGATTACCCATATATTTTGGAGATACAGAAAAAGAATTTAGTTTTAATTTTTCTAGGGCCAAGTTGGTTTTATGAGTTAAAATGTCATTATATTTCTTGTTTAAGGATTTAATTTATTTTTTCTTGTGTGAAGTGATTTTAGTATTATCTTTATTAATTAATACAATTTGTTTTTGTATATTAGATAGTTCAGACTCCCATTCCTTCATTTTATTATTAAGCCATGCAATAATTTTGCCATATAGATAAGCTTTCAATGAATCCCAAAGAATTACTACATTTACTTCACTGGTTAGATTTGTATCTAAGAAAAATTCTATCTCTGTACCAAAGCAAGGTTTGAACTGTTTCAATTTAGTAATATAAGCTGGTATTCTTTTAGTGAGAGACAGTTTTTTAAAATCTGTTTGAAGATTAAAAATAAGTGCATTGTGATCAGACATAGGGCACAGGACTATTGTAAAGTGTGATATTTTTGTTTTTAGGTTTTGGGATATAAATATTTTATCACTTCTGGTTTGAGTCCTTTATCTAAAATCACAGTGGGAAAATTCTAATGAATTATCATTTCTGAGATAAAAATAAATCATATAGCTGTAAGTTATCTGCCCATTTTTTGAGAGTTTTCCCTGTAGAAGTAATATGAAAAGGTCTCTTGTTAGTAGTTTCTGAGTCATTTAGTAAGCCGTTGAAATCACCCCCTAAAATCAGGCTACCCTTAGAATTGTTAGTGATGAGTTCTAAGTTTTTTTTATTGTTGTTACCCCAATTCCTGGAAACCAATAGGCACTGGCCAGTGTCCAAATTCTGTTTCTAAATGTTATTATCATTATTGTCAGAAGTCTTTCTTTATCTTCATAATTATATAAGATTTGAGGGAAGATAATGCTTTTATTCCATAATATTAGAACACCTCTGTTTTTTAATGTATGAGGACTTGGATAATCTTAGGTATTCATTTGGGTTCCAGCTAAAGCTATCATTTATTTTGAAATGGGTTTCTTGTAAAAATATTACTTGTGCTTTATTTAATTTCAAGTATTTTAATAGATTGAGTCTTTTCCCTGGACTATTTAAACCATTAACATTTAAGGAAAGAAAAGCAAAGTCCATCTTTTTTTGTTTAAAGGTGTAGAGTGTTAGTAAAATGTGATAGCAAACAATCATGATATTTAAAACTTGCGTACCCTTCTTGGAAAGATAATATTTTGATGACAAGGTGCTGATTCCCAATATAAAATATAATTTAATAATAGTCTGAGGCCTAAAAAAGAAAAAAACATTTAAAACTAAACTTTTGATAAACAGTAAATCCATTAACTGACATGGAATGTAGAACATTCCTAATCTGACAGAATAAAAATATCCAGTCAGATTAACCATCACTTCCAAAATTTTGAAACAAGTTTGCCCAACTTGAGGCTCCAGAGGATGTGTTATATGAAAGTCTATATATTAATTGGTATGAGAGAACAACAATATATTAGTATAATATACAGTTTGATTATAAACAGTGCAACTACATTTCATTAATAAACCTTTGTTCAATTGAAGTATATATATCTTCACTTCTATATGAATAATTATAGAATCAGAGAAATAATATTTTGATAATGATCATGTATAAGTAGAATTATCTATTAAAGGGCTCAAAGAGCATCTGATTACGTAAATAATTCCAGTAATTTAAAGATGGATAAACAATAACAGTGTTAACCAGAATGAATCATTAAATTAGTAGATCAGCACTTAAGTATTTATAGTAGAAGATATTATATGTAATTAATTACTAAAGCATTTCCCCTACTGTGAGGTATTATATCATTGATACTCCCCTATATAGTAATTCCCCATATTTCCATACTGCTACCAGCTAGTAACAGAACTACAATAACATAATCATGATCAAGGAAATATGGAATTAAATTGTACATTTGCAAATGGTGATAGTTATAGGAGGAGATACTGCTCAAGCAATGCCTATCTATTTCAAACTCAATAAGTTTAGATAATCGTGGAAAGACTCCAACATTAATTAATAAACATCAATTTGCTTTCTAACAAATTATGTATAGGTATATATCTGGTTAGGCACAGAGAAATCTGTACTTCCATAAATTTTAAATATCACATCTTCTATTGCAGCAAGTTTCACTACTGTCTAGAGTTTATATATATATATATATATATATATATATATATATATATATATACTCCTTTCCCCTTTATTTATTCCCTCCTTCTATTTCCCTTCAACTTCTTTTTAGCATTTGTCATTATATATCTAAAGCATTAAGTTGAACATTTGAGCCCTGCACAATGAATCTCCATTACTACATATCTGATCTTCAGTCTTTTACCAAAGTCAGACCTAGTGATCTAATTAGTTACAATATTACTGTGTCTCTGTATAAAGTTTTATTCTCAACATCATAGTTACTGTCTTTTATATGTATGCATATATATATATATATATATATATATATATATATATATATATATACGTACATATTCATATGTACCCCTACACACACAAGCACACACATATGTCTACATATCATTACACACATATATGTTGATTTGCATTCTCCTGTACTTTTTTTGTCAATAACAAAGACAGGCAGTGTATTTGAAAAAAGTTTGGGAATGGAATTAAAGGAAAACTTGCCATCTTAATGTGTTGCTCAATTATTTATTGCTGTATTAACAGTCAATCTCTTATAACAAGTCTCAGGTACTGATGAGTATATTAGTCTATTATTACAAACGTGTGTAAATAACAAGTCAGACTTATTTTCATTTAACTCCAGCTTCAATAAATGTTCAAAGAGTTCTAGAAACCACTCATCTAGCTAAATATCTATCCACCACACTTTTTCCCCACTATTGTGTATGAGAACAAGGTGTCATTCTGACATTGGTAATCTTCTAGGACTCTAACATTTTGAAATTAGCTTAACTAATTTATATTCCAAACTGCGGGGTGGCAATTATTTGTAACAGCACTAAGGATAGTAAAATGGAAAAATTATTAATAACTTAGGAATGTGTGCCACTTGAGCCAGTCTTTATAACAGCTATATTGTACATCTCCCCAATAACAACACTATAAGATACAGCAAAGCCGCACAAGATTGGGCAGACATCCCAAATCAAATCTAAAAAAACCTGAGCCCAAATGTGAAATGATGGTACTAGGAAGTGGTTTTATACACTCCCTATGGCGGTACTTACTATTTAACTCACTGGGTAAACTTTAACAGGAACAGTTTAGATGTATTTAGAGCCAATTGTAACTGAGTATTTAATAATGTTATATTTTAATAATTTGCCACCAGTTTATTTCTTCAATTAGGAACATGTAAAAGCTAGCCATACAGTGTGCTATAGTATTTCCTTACTGATGTCATGCTACTCAAAAAGAATAGCACTTTACTAGAAATCTACTTGAGTGGATGCAACCTTTCTAGAAAATCCATAAAGGTAATATGACATATTTGCTTATTTCTAAGCTATATTTGCCATTAGTGATCAGTGTTTATAAGTGGTGACAATTGTAATCGATCAGCTGTTCAACAGAAAGTTCTTTTTCTCTTTCCTTCCTACTATTTAAAGAATACTTTCATTTAATTGTATGCAGATGCTTGTGTATAAAACAGGGTAGTGATGTGGTTAACTATTAGTATCATGTTATGGAAAGTTAATTTATTTATTTTTTGACCTGCTAACTTCCCAAAACACTCAGGATTTGAAATGCAATGATGATGTCATCGTAATTTACATAATCCCACCTTGGTTGTTATAGAGATCAGTTACTAGCGGATTTTATTTTTATTTAGAACAAATTGGTATTTCTACTAATTATTATTTAATCAAATGTCTTGTGTACTTTATATTCCAGACAACTTTCAAGCTGCTGAAGCAACAACACAGGCAAAGGAGATCTCCGCTACATGTCAGCATCACTCACACAGCTGACCACGGAGTTCTAATACAGTACCCAAACAAGTTTCTTAATGCTATACGAAGTTCAGTTTACAGACAACCACAAGAGTACTTGGATGCAGAGAAAAAGAAACTGCTCTTCAATTCAAAGTAGCACTCGAGGTTACTGTTTCATGAAAGAAACAAATGACAGTTTAGAATGTTAAAACGCTAAGCTGGAAACAAGATCAGGGAAAATAAATTATGTCATGTTTAAATCATATACTGACAGAATGCTTGAAAAAAACAAGTGTTCTTTACAATATATATATAAAATCAAGTTCTGATATTATCTGTTTCAGCTTTCTGATTAAAAAGACAGTAAATTAATCCTTCCCTTTTTTTTCTCATTTCCCTCCCTCTTTCCCCTCTCCCTCCCCTAATTAAAAAAAAAAAAGGAAAAGGAGGGAAAGGAAGAGACAATTCAAGAAAGAAATAAACATATGTGTGTAGGATCCAACTAACTATACATCCTAGGTATCACTAGCAGTTGTATCTAATAAGAATATAGTAATATTAATTTTAGATTGCAAGTTTCACTGGTTAAATAAATGAAGAGTTATACAAGACAAGTAAAGTAATGATACATACTTCTTTAGGTTTCCATAAACATTTTATGATTTAGCTTGATCTTTGAGAGAATTAAGAAGTCCAGTATTTTTAGCTCCAGTTTTCATTTTCTTCTTTTTTACATCCAGCCAGTTATTTTTCTCGGGTGAGCTTTTAAGAGTTGTAGATGGTGACCAGTCCATGCCTTCTGGGATTGCAATGATGTTGTTGTTTTGGATGAAAGAAACTGCTTCTTCAACACTGTTGAAAGATCTCATCTTGTTTCGATGGTAGATTTTGATTTTGGCTGGACAGACTAATTGTGCCTTCATTTTATTTTGCTTTAATAGTATTACCAGTGGCCAAGAGCTTTTCCTGATTAACAGGACTCTTGTGGAGTAATCATTATCTAACCTTACATGGTTTCCTTTGAAAGACAAGGGACTTTTCCTCCAAGCTGTTTTCAGTATGAGTTCTTTATCTAAGAAGGATAGGAACTTCACAACTATGGATTTGGGGAAGCATTAGGGGAAGGGGGGATAGGTTTCCCTATGGCTCTATGTATTCTCTCGATACCATATGACAAACCTTCTTTTAAGTACAAAAATTCAGGCAGCCAGGAATTTAGGAAGGAAATAATATCTTTTCCTTCTGTTTTTTTCAGGGAGACCAAAGATTCTAATATTTGTTCTCCTCTCTCTGTTTTCACATCGTCTACTTTATTTATCAGCCAAGTGTCTTGTTGCAGAATGGTCTCACAATGGAATTCATCTTCCTTAAGTCTTTTATCTATATCATTCAGTGAAGTCTCAATGTTCAGAAATTTGGATTGTTGCTGCTGGAGGATTTCCTTTAGAACATCAGTTTGTTGTTGACAGTTCATCTTTAAAGTTTCAAGATTGTCAGTAAATCTGTCCATTTTAAAAGATAATTCCTGCAGAGTAGTAGATATACACTGGATTTTTTTCCTTAGTGTGGAATCAGCATGTGAAGATTTTGAGTTGCTTATCTCTGCCCAGTTGTGTAATCATTAATTTTGACAGGAATTTTTTTAAGAAAAAACTCCAAAGTTGAAAATGTAGTAGATTATAGGTTCTCAAACAGATTGTATATTTTTAAGGAGCTGATAATAGAATTTTAAATAATAATTTTCCTGTTCTTGGTAGCTGATGTGAAGCTCAAGAAAAAAGCTGTTACCAATTGGCCATTTAGGCTCCGCCCCCCCAAAGTACATTTCTTAACTTTTTTCCCCAAGAAACATAAATACTTCCTCTCTCTTACCTTGTACTTGATACTGCTGCCTTTTTAATAAATTACTAAATATTCTCTTCTTATTCTGCTTGTAGAATTCTCTCTCTTTACTCATATATTCTTCTTCCTTTGTTAAACTCCGTTTTTTATCTTCTTATATATTTATTTATCTTTTAATAAATCTTTCTCTATCTTCTCATATTTTTCTGTATTTCATTTCATATACAATTCACCAATCTGTTCAATTTTCACACATATATCTAGTCATAATATGCTCTTCCCATAACAACTGGATTCTTTTTTAAATTCCTTCCTTATATTGATATAATTATTTTTTTTGTTTTTTTTACTACCTTAATATAATTTTCATTCTCACAAAATAATTCCCAAATAGGTGCACGGTCTGAAAATGTAACATGCACACTATCCATTTTTCTCTCTCAGAGATTCTGAAAAAATAATATAAACTACTTCTGTCCTTAAATTCTTTCTCTTATTGAGTAAATCCTCCATTTTCTCAAATTGTTAAAACACCTAATTTTAATATTTCCCTAACAATGTTGATGACTTTCAAGATTTTTCCTATCTGTCTTCTGATATTACAATTAAAGTTTCCCATTATAATTGCATTTATGCTAGCTATTATGTATGGGGCCATCAGTTCAAACAATTCTGCCCTGTCATTTATTTTTGCACACATTATAATCAATCTTATTGGTTGCCCCTTATGTCTAATATCTATAACTGATAGTCTGCCTGTTTTAATACTTAAAAGTTCCATTACTATAGTATTTTCTCCTTTACAAAGCATAGCTATTCCTGCACATTTTTCTATTCCTAGATTGCATACAATTTTGCTCCCCCATAATTCCATCTGCTCCCTTTTTCTTATTTTTAAATATAATATCTACTAATTCTATTATATAGGCTATTACTTTTTTGAAGGACTGATATATCATCATTCTTTAAACATCACTGTTTAATGTAACAACCCTGAAGTTATACATTCACTTTTTCCCTTACCTTTAAGTTTTTAAGTTTTTTCTTGAAATTTTATCTTCTTCTTGTATCATTTTACCAATAGTATTTATTTCAGTTTAAACCATCTTGTTCCTACACCCTCACTTTCTTCACTTAAACTACTATAAAGAACAATGCAAAATGTCATCCATGTATATCAAGAAGTATATATACACATCCATAAAGATTTCTTTATATGCTATATACTTCTTTCTTCAGCCAATCCCTTACTTCACTAGAACAAAGTTTTCATTAAAAGGAGACTCAGTATACTATTTAAAACATCATTTGCCATTGCTTACTAAAGAAAATTTGCACATACACAGCAAGCAAGCAGCTAGCATTAACAAATGCAGGCATACCTCTCAATTTCTTAACTCAAGAAATCTGGACAAACCCAAATAAGGGGGGGGGGACAAAGACCCAAAATCAGAGAAAGATTTTAAGTATTGCTCTTATAAACATCTTTCTTCAGCTTAATCTCACTAAAAATAGAAAGTTGATAGACTAACGGCTTTTGCTTTAACATGCGTTTTCTAAAAGATATGAAATCTGAAACTCAGATGTTTATTATTTAGTGACTTCAGTTCTCAATGATTTTCCATAAAAACACAAATTGTATGAAGAACAGACCAAAAATATGAGGCAAATATCTGGACATTCTGCAAGAATCTGGACAGTTGAGAATTATAAATACAGATTTTTATTTTGATCTTACTTGTAGACAGATTGTTATATTTGAACTTTTGCATATGGAATTAAGTGCCATCTAGAAATCACTGCCATTTTCCATAAAAGTGGTTATTATAACTATATTTGAATTAACTTTCAGCCTGCCAATTTTATACTTCTTTACCTTTAATACTTTACTCTGACACACTTATGTCATTTTCTGCTATTCTGCTGTGCAACTTACCACCTACTGCACTTCTTCCATCATTTCCACAATGTGCAGGATCAACTTTTCCTTCATAGTAAGTACTAGGCTTGATGCCCTTGTGGACCATTTTAAGCCTAGCCAATTTCCCTTATTGTGCTCAAAATAACCTGTCCCATTCTTTATAGATTGTCCTTACCAATCCCATAGTCAATAATTACATATTATCCCTAATGAGAATAACTGGTATCATATTATAGATAATTGGAGGGGATGCACGCATGGGATAAAGCATTTAGGAGCTGTGTCTGTCCTTTAGTAGTACAGGGGGCAGTCCTTGGATACATTTTCTGTTTTCCGTTCAAAGATCTAAGTTGCAACTGAATATGGACAGGAATGAACATTGTTTATGTGGATGGATTGTCTATTCCACAGCAGCAGTACCTTCTGTGAGATATACCTGTTGATGTTGCAAAAGAGGTTTGGATGCCTAGACTATTTCTGATGACATTTGACTTGTTGATGTACACTCATCATGCCAGATATAGGTCAGCTTTTAGTAGTCTGTAAGATAGAGAGTATAGTAATAGGGCTTTGAGTCTGTCCATGTAGGACATGTTGTTTAGGTCTTGTATTTTTTTAGGAAGGTAACTCTGTGGGTGTCCCAGCTGTTGCATGTGCCTGGACATATACTTGCCTAAGGGTGCATTATATTCAATGACTAACCAATTGAGAACTGTGTAAAGACAGACAATCACATCCCTAGATCTAGACACAGTCCCTTTGTTTATAAACTGTGCAATATAGAAGGACTTTCTTACAACAATATAAACACATTGGTCAAAAGTTAGATCATTGTCCACTTAAGTTCCCAAATCCCAAACAAGTGGATCAAGTCTTAGGGGTGTATTGTCAATGTGGTAGTTCTCTGGGGTAGATGACTTTCCAAAGGATACAATAATGCATTTTCTGGCATTTAGTTTCAGTACATGATTTTGGCACCAGTTATTTATTTGGGACAGATCTTCCTGCCAGATGGCTAAGTCATCTGAGGATTCAATGACTGCTCCTAGCTTGCAGTCATCTGCAAACTTAGTCAGCCAGAGCCCCTTCATATTGGCTTTTACTTCAAAAAAGTAGAGGATAAACAGGAAATGTCCCAGCACAGAACCATTGTGGACTCCTTCTTGATTACAGCCCTTAGAATATCATCCCCTACTCTTTCTCATCATGGTTTTCTTTATCTGGATATCCTGATCATCCACATATCTTATATTTAAATCTGATGGCACAGAAGTTTAAGGTTATGAGCTGTTAATAAGCTGCTTCATGTTTTCCAGGGATTAATTCCTTCAGCCTCCATTTGCCAACTGTGAGACAGTGAGCAGCTCACTTAACTAGACAATTCTCTGGGGCAACTGGAAAATGGAGCTAGGTCTCTTGATGGACTTGCAGACCACTTGCTTAATATCACGGATTAGGATGCTGTTGCCATTCCAGATGAACACAGAGGACCTGTTCATGAAATAGGTTAGTGGAGAACTGAGTGTGTGTATTTAACACCCCGGTTGGGGATGGCAGGTTTGTTAACTCATTCAGGCTCAAACTCTGTACCTTCAATAAAGGATACTAGAGCCTGAAGCCTCTACACTAACTGCCAAACTGTTGAGTTCCATTGCATTTTCAAAGACTGTTGAGCCTATGTGACTTTCTGTCCATTTTCAAGGAATGTTGACTTTCAAGGGGACAGAACATTATTGTTGCTCATGCTAAGACTGTTCTCCATGTGTAACTGTTTTGTTTAGCAAATGGCCATCATCACTGTTTTTCCTATAAATGTTAAGAGCAATGTTAGTAGCACAACAGGTAGCATACCTTCCTTTAGTGTAGAAAGCTTTGGTTTCTACTCCCATACCATGCACATGGAGGGCTGATATTGCAGTGCCTCCTTTAAGGGGGGGTGGGGGTGCTGCATTCCTGAATGTGTCCTCATTTAATGAGATGCCTAGTAACTATGAACCTGTTGACAGACATTCCCTAGTGCAAAATTACCAGCTTACCATTTTTTTTAAATGTAACATGAGCGGTTTCTTCTTCAAGGGCAGCAGGTACTGAATTTGTACTTGAAACTCTGAAATGTAAAGTTGTTTGCAAGCAGCAAAATCTTTGTTAGTTTTAGATATCTTTAATGTGGAATTATTCGGATGATTTTTACTTCTGTAGAGATTGTGGATTGTGTATATTGATAGATATTGGTGGATTGTAATGGCACAAGTTTGAGTGGTCTTTGGTTGAAATGGGTAATTGGTAGTTTTGTTCTTATTGGTTCATACACTTTGGTTCATTGCTTACTGGAAAAAATGTTCAAACATACAAATTTAAAGCACACTCTAACAAGGGGTGCTGTTTTACACAAGGAATATAATTTAATACAATCAGGATGGTGCATCAAAAACACATTCATGTATGTATGGTCCTAAAAGTGTGTGCAAGGGGCCTGTGGTTTGAAAACAGCCCAAAGGTAAACTTAATCTGCCACTGGCCAGATGTATTTTCTTTGAATATGGGTTTCAATGTTGTTTCAATGAATGTGAGTTCCAAGGGCAGATGAACTTACTTTGTATGCTGCCTGTTTTCATTGTGAGACTGTATCATTTTGTTTAGCAAATGTCTATCATTGTTTGCACTATAAATTTTGAATACACGTTTTAACTATATCTAATCACTGTAGAAGCAAAGAAGAAAATAGTATGCACGCTGACAGGCTTGAACAGTGTTTATGGTAACTGGGGAGGAATAGCTAAATATTGGGACACTGGAATGGCAGGGGGATGCTGCTGTGGGGGAGGTGCCTTGATCCACTACCATGCCTAGGGCCCCACTTGACCATGATCCAACTCTGTAAGCACCCACATTCTGCTACATGAGTGTAGTCAACAGCATAAGACATAGCTGTTAGGAGACTACATGTTGATAAATGAAATGATACTTGTCTACACTGTAACAACCTGAATCCTGAATGTGTCTCAGATGCCATTGGGTTAGCCAAGGGAAGTGAGGCATGAGTGTTGATTCCAAGGTCATCTATCATAGGGAGAGGGCTTTCCACTTGCACTACAGTAGTAGTGTCAATTATGTGCTTCAGAACTACTTAAATAAATATGGAAGCAGGACTCTTCAACGTAAAGTGAAGTTTCAATACATTTGAACAGGCCATCTGGGGGTTGATGTGCACTTGCTCTTTAACTGTACTGAACTGCTGAGTATGATGTAATAAAACAAGTCCCTGTACTACAGTATGGCAATATGTGTAAACATCTACCGACAAAATATTGCCTTCAAACAGGGAATGAAGGGAGCTCATGGGTTACTGACAGTAGCCAGTGCTGAGATCAACAAACACCAGAAAAATAAATGAAAACAATAATTTTTTTTTAAAACAAGTTTATTATTTTTAACATACAAAATAAATATTATAACAATCTTATACAAGCAGTTAATATATAAACAGTTATAACATTTGATAAAACAACCAAAGTATTTACAAAGACATCCACTGCAAATCAAATCAATTAATTAAACTGTAACATCTTACTAATGAAACTAAGACTGTTTTAACAAATTTTGTAAAGTATCCCATATATTATAGTAAGATGTTTTCCTAATAGTTCTTGACTTTATTGTCATTAGTTCCATATGACACACTTCAATCATAACATTTTTAAATTCATTAAATGAAGGAGGAGTATCTGAAATCCAATTTCTGGTTATTATTTTTCTAGCCACTGCTAGAATAGACCATAATAAGGGAAGTTTAACTTTTTTAACACATTTAGGAACAGGGGTGTTAAATAATATAAGTGATTTAGAGACTATGAAATTATCTGTGAAAAGAACCTGCAAAAAATCATTGATTAACATCCAATATTCCTTCAGTTTTATACAGTCATAAAACATATGTGCCCAATCAGCATTTATTTCTACATTACATCTCTTACATATGTTGTCTTTATTGTTTATTTTATTAATCATTAAGGGTATATAGAAAGATCTATGTAAAAATTTCCAGGTAAAAAGTCTCCAATTAATAGAAGAAGTAGTTTTATAAGCAGATTCCAATATATATTGTTTATCTTGTTGTTTTGGTGTTTCACCATTAATGGAAATGAAATAATTGCAGTAAGTATCTGAACTGTAATGTGTTTCATCTCTAATAATTTTATGTATGTGTGAGAGTTTACCTTTATCAGAAACCCTATGTTGTAAATTTAATATCAAGTAGTCAATCAGAATTGGAACAGATTCTTTAACTGTTAAAGACATTAAATCAAGTTTATTAATAAGATGTTGTCTAAAAGTCTGAATCTCTAACCAACATGTTTTTCTCAAATCAAATTCTTGCTTTAAGAAGTCAAAATTTTTTGCTTTATTGTCAGACAGCAACTGATACCAATACTTTAAATCATTCTCTGTAACTAGAAGAATTCTTTCAGAGGTGGATGATAAAATAATACCTTGTGTATACATTATAGGAAATAAGATAAAATTCCACTCCTTATACTTAGGATGCATAAATATAAAATTACGATATCTAATAATAATATTTAATGGGTAACTAGCTATATATTTTGGTGTAATAGATGAGGTACAAAACTCTTTTAGTAACCATAACATGGGATTATTTACAATAGTATTTTTGTGTATTAATGATATTTTCGTGAAGTGCATGCTAATTAGTTCCCAATATTCCTTCCATTTTGCAACATATGACTGATCTATTAGCAATGTTATAACTTTTATAATAGAAGAGATAGCATATAAATTAAAGTCTGGAAAAGATATGCCCCCTTGAGACCAACTATTAGTATGTTTCTTTAATGCAATCCTAGGTCTATTAGGTGCCCATAAGAAATTTAACATTTGTGAATTCAATTTCTTAATAATTATTTTTGTAGGTGGGAGTATTATTGATTGTATTATGTATAATATCTTTGGGAATATTATCATTTTAATAATTGTGAGTCTTTCTTCCATGGTAAAAAACATATTGTTCCATCTATTGAAAAGATTTTGTATATTATGAAGACAATTACTATAATTATTATGTATAGTGGATTTAATATCTTTAGTTAATATTATGCCTAAGTAAGTTATTTGACCTGAATTGGGTATATATTTGAGAAAATCATTAGTGAGAACAATTTTTCGTGCGTATATTGGTAATATTTTAGTTTTTTTCTTCATTAAATATCAAACCAGAAATATTCTTGAAATCTGTCATCTTGTCAAATAATGACCGCATAGAATAATTTGTTCCTGCTGATGAACATCATCTGCAAAAAGTTGGATTTTAGATATTGTATTTTCATCTATATCAAATCCTTCTATATCATTGCTGTTTCTAATCAAATTAGCCCAAGGCTCCATAATTAAAGTAAATAATAATGGTGAAAGTGGACACCCTTGTTTTGTACCTTTTAATATGGGTATTTTTTGTGAGACATATGTTCCTATTTTAATGTAAGCCAATGCTCCTTTATATAGATGTTCAATTAAATTCACAAATGCATCAGAGAAATTTGTACACTTCAATAAGATAAACAAATAGTCCCAACTTACTGAGTCAAATGCTGAACCTATATCAAGACTAATGAGTGTCAAGTCTTTCTTTTTTCTGTTTGCATAATCAATTAGCGTTAAAGTTCTCCTTATATTATCAAAAGTATTTCTATTTATAATAAAGCCTGTCTGATCTATATCTATTATACCTGGAATAATTGTCTTTAATCTGTCAGCAAATATATTCATGAACATTTTATAGTCAACATTAAGTAATGAAATAGGTCTATATGAAGTGCATCTGGTTGGGTCTTTATTGGGTTTCAAAATTGGTGAAATAAATGTGTATTGCCATGATGGGGGAATTGATAACTCATTTTGAGCTGAAATGAAAACCTTATGTATTAATGAGTAAGTACTCTTAGGAAGAATTTTATAAATCTCTGGAATAATACCATCATTACCTGGTGCTTTGTTTGATTTAAGTTTATTTATTTGTGTGATAACCTCTGTATATGAAATATTTTTATCTATTAATTTACTCTGTTGTTTATTAAGTTTTTTGTTCATGTTTGTAACTATAAAGTTCTTTATTTTGTCTTTAGAATCCATATTAATGTTATTATGGTTAATGTTATGAAAGTGATTTCTAAATTCATCTAATATTTCTGGTAAACTAGAGACGTTCTTTTTTTTCCTTGGAGAGAAAATTTCTTTGATGTGATTTTGTTTATTCAGCCTTTTTGTTTTATTTTTAAGTCTATGTAAATATTTGGGACTTATTGAGTAAGACAAAAATTTATATTTCTCTAATGTTATTTTGACTTTGTGACTTAAAATTTCTTTGTATTTCTCATTAAATTAATTTATTTCCTCAATGACTTTTTTGTCCATAATATTTTCTTTATTATTATGTTTATATGAGTCTAATTTGTTTTGAATGTCTATTAATTCCTTGTCCGAAGATTTCCTTTTATTATTATACCATCTGATACTTTATCCATATAAATATGATTTTAGAGCATCCCAAATGTGAATAATGGAGACGTCAGATGTAGTGTTTAAGTCTAAGAAATGTTGCACCTCTGTAAGTATATAATCTTTATAATCCTTTAGTTGAGTTAAGTATGCTGGTATTCTTTTGATCTGAATATTATAAGTACTATTTACCATAAATTCAAAGACAATTGAATTATGATCTGATATAGGACATGAAATGATCTTAGAATTAATTAAGTCTGTTACCAGTTGGTTAGAAATAAAGACTCTATCTATTCTTGAATAAGTTTTATGTCTATTAGAAAAAAAGTGTATGGTAATGATTTAGAATCTGTCTGATTATTAATATCATTCAAATGATATAAATTAATGAAATCCTTTAAATGTTTTGCATTAGATGTGATTTTCCTTTTTCCTATAGTAGTAGTATCTTTTTCATGCAGAATACAGTTAAAATCTCCTGCTAAAATGATATCTCCTACAGAAAATGATATAATCTTATTGAGATGGTGTTTCACTGTATTAGTGCCAATTCCTG
Source organism: Protopterus annectens (assembly GCF_019279795.1). Taxonomy (NCBI): domain Eukaryota; kingdom Metazoa; phylum Chordata; order Ceratodontiformes; family Protopteridae; genus Protopterus; species Protopterus annectens. Next base: position 489,943,539 of record NC_056731.1, read on the forward strand.
GTATCCAGTATACATTAATTAATGTATATATTTTCCCATTAATCTGTATTGTAACCATACAGAACATTCCTTTATCATCTTTATAAGACTTAATAGTTTTAGGTATGGGCATATTTTTGTTCCATAAGATAACCACTCCTCTTTTTTTCTGTGTGTGTTCTGAGCTAACCAAGACTGTATATTTATTAGTGGCTAATTTATCTATATCTTTTTTCAGGAGATGTGTTTCTTGAAGGAATATTAAATTGGCTCTATGCAGATTAATATATCTCATTAAACTTGCCCTTTTACATGGGTTATTCAATCCATTAATGTTTAAAGAAATTCCTTTTAAAGTTACCATTTAACTTTTATAAACATATAAAACTTATAATCAGAGTAACATTTACTAAAATAAGTATTATGTCTCCTCCTTTAGGTGTTCTATTAATTATAGCTGTATTTAATGAAAATCTTATGGAATTTTGTGTAATCCTAACTTTTGTTTGTAGTGACAATGAGTTTATAAAATGTGATGTGGGTGTCAAAACTATATACACATGATAATAATCAGGTGAAAATATTGTTTGGATTAAACAATGCATCCAGCCTGGAGTTAAGAACTCCAACTTTGAGTAGCAAATACCACTCAAGTTATCCCCCTATCCTAAGCAGCAGTACTCCAGCTGCCACCGAATTAATTCAATACTAACTATTATTAACTAAAGTTAACCTCATTTAATTTGATTATCTATTATAGCAAGGCTTAAACAATTTATATAACAGCTTCATATAATCATATAAAACATTTATAATCAACTAATATTGCTATGTACATCTATTCTATATAATAAATTCATAATCCTAATAGCATTCTAACAATCTTGAAAGTGGGAGCAGAGAAGAGAGAGAAAAAAAAAAGAAAGAATACCCATATGGTAGTTTAATAAAAATTTGTAATAATAAGTTCTTATTATATGTTTATGCTCATTTGAATTCAATAACATTTGTTATCTCAGGCTATTATGACTCAGACATTACTTACATTAGGGTATTCCCATTTTCTGTCATAGCAGTACTGTTAGTAGCTTTAAAACTTTAAATTACATGCACTAGAAGCTTCCTTCTTATACTTATTCTTACCATTTAAATAAAATGGTTATTCACAATATATAAGTTAAAAGAACATACTACACAGCAATATTGATCCCTAGTTATACATAAATCATTGTCATGAAAGCCATCTGTATCTTATATATCTGCACTGCAGCTTTAAAATGTATCACATGACATTTTCTTCTGAAATATAAACATAATAATGCACATACTTGTCTTTTAGTCAAGGCAAATGCTTTATAACATTACATATCTTTAAATCATAAGCATCTATATGCATTAAAGTGCAGCAGTCATATAAGCTTTCAAAGGCATATGTGCATGAGTTTTACCTTCTATGCCTTCTAAATTATCTCATTTGTTTACTATTGCATATTAAGTCATTTAAAATCATTATAACTTTTATATTTTATAAGTTACATCTTAAATAAGTAAATTATTATAAAGAAAAACACATTTTGTAGTCATAAAGTTCGTTTTTCATCACAATACCGCATTTACAGCAGTTCTACTTCCTGAAACAGTTTACTTCTTGAATTTGCGATGAGTCTGTGTGAAATCAGGGGTCAAAGTTCAAAATGGCTTCTTTCAGCTTCTCTGCGTGTTTTCTGGATGTTGAAGCTTTTAAAACGACTCGAGGACACTATTCACGAGGATACCCACAACCCAAATTGTCTCCCATAACATTCTGGTGGGAATTTTAATAAAAGTAAGTGACAGACATTCATTTTGTAGTACAAATGGATTTATGCAGTGTAAAACCTTCTCGAAGCACTTCACAAGTCATTGCAGTCTCTATGGCAGTTAAATCAAGCCTTCAATTGTTTAACATAAACATAACTTATTTTTATATGCCCCATTTCATTTTCTCATTCAGAGTTTGTTACATACACATATCAGTATTATCAGAACCTTATTACCTTATAAGTAAGAGAAAAAAAAAAAAAAAAAGTACCTACAAAGATATTTACTTGCTGTTTGTTTTAATAAAGTAAAACCTAAGACATATTACTTTCAACTGCTTTGGTTCTAGTCAATTGCAGTTATATCATGACATATTATTTGATATCATGTATTTAAGCAATTTAGTCAAGGTATAATATATAGCAGTAATATTTAAACAGCATAAATAATTTTAAAGAGATAATAGATTATTTCCCCCTTATTTCCTTATTTTCATCCTTCCCCTCTCCCTGCCCTCCCCCACCCTTCTCTAAATGTTTAGTTTAAAGAGAATGCCATTATTTAAAACAAGAAAATAAAGGAAATGTATCAAATTACTAACCTTAGGTCTCTTTGTCACAGAAGAGAAACAAGTTGATTCATATCAGGTTATTTGTTCCTCAGGAAGTTTGATTATTTATAAAACAAAATTCAGTTCTTGCACATTGAAATAACTTTGAACAAGTCATTAAGATATTTGTGGTTTTCTTGTAAATGTAGTAACTGTAATTAAAGAGTTCAAAGAAATATAAAACCTGTCATTTCTTTTTTAGTCTTTTTTGTTTCTCTGATGTCTTCCAAGAAGTTCCTGTTGCCATTCTCTTTAACGAAGGACTTGCCCATTCCATATCCTCTATTTTATCTAATATTTTATTTTTTTTAATATGCAGCAAAGCAGAGTCCAAGTCTTCAAAAATTCTAGGGCCATCAGGTAAAAAGATTTTTAGTTTGGAAGGAAATAAAAGATGAGTTTTGAACTGTGCTTTCTTAAGCTCTCTTATTAATGGTAAAAAGACCTTTCTTTTTGATATTACCAAAGAAGAATAGTCATTGTCAAAGCGCACAGTTGCTTCATTAATTTTTATAGGTGCTTTAGCCCATGCAGATTTTAATACCATCTCCTTGTCATAAGATGATAAAAATCTTACAATAACTGATCTAGGATACTTTTAATTTGTATTAGAATTAGATAAAGACCTATGGGCTCTTTCAATACCAAAAGAAAATGCCTCTGACAGATCTAAAGTTTTGGGAAGCCAAGTATTTAAAAAAGATGTAATGTTATTACCTTCTATATTTTCTGGCAGTCCAAAAATCCTTATATTATTGCGTCTGGATCTGTTTTCCAAGTCATCTAGTTTGGATTGAAGGTGTGTGTTTTGTTTCAATAAGAATTCAATGTTTATTTCTTCTTCCTTAATTCTGTTGTCCATATCATTAAGTGTCTCTTCTATACCTGTAATCTGAGCTTTCTGATGTTGTAGATCTTGGTGTAGCACATACATTTGTTTTGTGGTTTTCTCTATAAAGTTATCAATTTTAACATCCAGTCTGTCCATTTTAGTTGTTAGTTGCTGAATAGTTGATAGTAAAGTCTGAAGCTCTTTCTTAATGATGGAATCCTGGCTGTTAGCCTTGCTGGAACTCATTCTGAACAGAAGTGATGAGAGAGAAATTTCCAAAAAGATTTCTGACAGGAAAATTAGTTAAATTTTCTTTCTTTTTTAGATATTATTCAAGATACTGATATTCCAAACGTTATTAGAAAGAAAATTATTCCATTAGTTGAATTTTGAAGTAATAATTTCCTGTTAATGTAGTTATGTTGGTGGAGCTGAAGAAATCTGCTGCTATCCTGTGTTCATCCTTGGCCACGCCCCCAACAATAATTTTTTTAATGTGTGCTATACACACCTCTTGAACTCTGCACAATAAATCTGCACAAAGCCTTAAAGAATGGGAGGACAAAAAACCAAACATAGGGACAATTTTAAATATTGCTCTTATAAATGTTAAAAGTTGGTAGAATAACAGGTTTTGCATTGGCATGAATTTTCTGAATGGTATGACATCTGAAACACAAATGTCTGTCATTATTTTCTGACTTTAATCCTCAATAATTTCCCAGAAAACCAAAATATTTATGAGGAACAGACCAAAAATATGAAGCAAAAATCTGGGCATTCTGTATAAATCTGGACAGTTGAGAGGTATGCTGTCCATTAAAACTATTCACTGCTTGTTTGGGCGACATGATTAGGTAACTGTTGTATTCTATACATACAGTAGCAGGGTGCTGAGGAAGTGTCCTTAAAGACGTTACATGTTGACATTTCAGACAGATTGACTAACTACTTATATAGGATCCATAACTGGCTATCCAAGAAGACCTAAGAAAGTTTTATTGAGACACCCCTAAGAAGCACAGCCTGTTTAAAATTTCCATTACTTATACTGCTCATTCTCCAGAGAGACCATATGTATATTACTGATGCCACTCCTCGCCTGATTGTCATGCTATAGAACAGTAATCCTTACCTCATTCTGTATATAATCTCTTTAAGGGATTTTAATCTGAAAATGTGACACCACTGAGAATTTAATTATACATATATGGTTGAAGATTTTGGATAGCTTATATATATATATATATATATATATATATATATATATATGTATATATATATATATATATATATATATATATATATATATGTATATATATATATATATATATATATATATATATATTGTATATAACTGTTTTGGATAACAAAGCATCTGTTTTAAAGATCGTTTCTTCTGAAAGATAAAGTTAGGGTCAAGCAGTGGACAGATGGATACTTCACTATACAGGAAACCTTGTTACAGGAACAACTTTTTACACCGAACAAGCATACACCCTAAATATGTATTTGATAACAAAGTACAAGGGCAAGGATTTAGAATTTCAAGGGTG